>NC_084997.1:25447146-25489646 GCF_963854185.1 Sardina pilchardus
CTCCACCTCTCCTCCTCCTTTCCTCTCATCTAACCCTCCTTTTCTTTTCCTCCCCTCTTCTTCCCTGTCATCTCCTCACTTTTCCTCCCCTGCACTTCTCTTTCTATGATCCTTTCTCCTCCTTTTCTCTCCATCCCCCTCTCCACTCCTTCTCCTGACCTCCTCCTCTCCTCTCATCTGTCCCTCCTCTTCTCTCCTCCCCTCTTCTTTCCTGTCATCTCCTCTCCTACCTTTTCCTCCCCTGCACCTCTCTCCTCCCATGATCTGCTCTCCTCCTTTTCTCTTCATTCCCATCTCCACCTCTTCTTGTCTCTCTCCTCTCTTCTCCTCTCCTCCCCTCCATTTCTCTCTATCCATCCCCTCTCTTCCTCTCTCCTCTTCACCCTCTTGTCTCCTCTCCTTCCATCACCTCATATTTCCTCCCCTCTCCTTTCTCCTCCTCCCTCCTCTCTGCTTCTATCCTTTCTTTTCTTTTTCTCTCCCCTCCTTCCACTCCCATTTTTCTTCTCTTCTCCTCTACTTTCCTCTCCATCATGCACTCGTGCAGTAGTGAGTCAGAGAATGTATAGTTATGCTGTACAGAGAGAGAGAGAGAGAGAGAGAGAGAGAGTCAGTGTAGTCATGTTTTTATGTATGTGTGTGTGTGTTAGTGTGTTAGTGTTTAAAAGTGTGTGCGTGTGTGTGTGTGTTTGCGCATACATGTGTGGTAGTAGTGGTTGAGCTTTGTGTAAGTGTTAATTGAAGGTTGGCTGAAGTGGGGGGAGTGCACACACACACACCATTTTTATCCACATTCAGTTGAATCTCCCTCCCTTGCCCATAAAGCCCAGGAAGTGGGATGCACTGGAAGGGGCGGACAGAGAAGCCAAGTCCCCTTTACAACTCTCACTGTGGGTGGCCATCTTTTCTTTCTGATGCCGCAAAACAAGCAGGTTGGCACTGGCGGCCCCTTCATTTGCACATATGATTATAGAGGTCTAGGGACCCATCATAACACCCATGTCAACTGTGACAGATGGTGTCTCCGCTGAATGTCACCTCCCTTTATGTTCTGTCTCATGATGGGCAGTGTGAGAGGCCTTGTACACTTAATCTTCACATGCAAATGTAGCCGTATGCAAAAGGGAACGCTTGCTTACTCTACAGTGAGTTCTTTATAAGAGTGGTGCCTTCATAGACTCACGCACACACCACACACACACACACACACACACACAGACTAGCTTTGTCCGCACCACGTGCCTCTTCAGTCAGATGACAGCCCGCTGCTATCTCCCTCACCATAGTGCCTGTGTGCGTCATGTTGAGCTGAGCTGTTGTCACCTGCATCAGCTGCGTTATATCAGAGTTGAGTCAGTCACACCGTGCACCTGTGCGGGAGGACTAGAAGCCCCCACTGAAGGCTGAACAAGGGGCGTGAATCAGGGCCATGTGCTGTGTGCCCATATGGTGGTCTATGACTCTGCTTGTGTTTGTGGTTTGTGGTTTGTGCTTCTCTAAAGCCCGGCGCCCACTGGACACAACCGTTCAGCGGTGTTCGGCGGTCTGGGCTTTGACGCACAGGATTTTAGAATAGTTTTCTATCTCTGTGCAGCTGGGCTTTGCTCCGTTGAAAACAATGGAGTTCTAATTGCCTTAAGGGTCTGACTGACTCAGCATGTCTCCATGGTCTCCAGACGCCCTTGGAATGTATTTGTTTGCTTCAGCCCTGAGCCGTCTATTACACCTCCGCTTCAGCCCTGGGGTCTGGTTCTAGAACATCCAGCAATGACCGTGGTGCTGGGCCACGTTACTGTTTCCTCCAGGGTTTCCACAATTCTATCCAGCAGCAAGAGTCCCCTCTCTAACAAGAAAGGCTTTCAGCTATTTTCATTGCTGTTGCTTTATTGCATAGGCACCTGTACTCTGGGCAGTGACAATAAAGTGCAATCTGTCTGTCTGTCTGTCTACCTGCCTGCCTGTCTGTTTACCTTCCTACCTGCCTGTCTGTCTGTATATGTCTGTCTGTCTGTCTACCTACCTGCCTGCCTGTCTGTTTACCTTCCTACCTGCCTGTCTGTCTGTATATGTCTGTCTGTCTGTCTGTCTGTCTGTGTTTCAGGCCTCGTCCAGCTGGAGGCTAACATGCCCTCCTCTGTGCTGGAGCCGCGGATCAAAGCGCCCAAACCCAAAGTGTGCAAGGGCTTCGTCAAGCGTGCCGACCGCCGGGAGATGGAGCTGGCCAGGACTTACAAGGTATGTCGTCCGGTCTGCCTCAGCTGGGCAGGCAGAGGGAGTATTAGCCGTTAGCTAGCAGCGTGGGGAGAGAGTAGGACATTCTGGGCCACTGAGACAGACAGAAAAAGACTGACAGACAGACAGAGAGACGTACAGGCAGACAGTAGGTGGGTTTACATTTCTAGTTCTACACTTCTATTCCGATTAGAATCACGAGAATAACAAATAACGAAGAATGAAAGAATAAAGGCTCAATCGGAATACGAATGACATATATAAACACCTTGGTCGGAATTAAAACTACTCGGAATCCGATCAGAATTTGAATCAGAATGAAAGAGGTGGTACATTATATTCCGCTCCTTATCTGATTGATCAGCCATGTATACAGTCATCAGATTGCCTGCTGTACTCTTCTCAAGGAAAAGTAGGCAACAATGGCTATGCGCTTGAGAGCACCTGATCGGAAAAAAAACTGTTCATGTAAAGGTGGCTGTTTTAAAGGCACTTCCATTTTTTTTCCATTTAGAGAAAGTTTACAGGAAAATACATGTCCTGAAGGGCAATGCACTTTACGTAAATTAAGCAGAACCCACAGCTGGAATGAATGCCCTTGCAGAGTTGGAGTGGCCGTGAAAAAGGCTGAACCATCACCGTCCCCGCTGTTAAGCCTGTACTCAAGCTAGTGTTTGTCTCTTACCGTAAGGAGCCACTTACGAGACTAAACCCTGAAGCTGCAGCAGCAGCAGGTGCACTGGGAGTGGGAGTCGGTGCGGAGGTTGTCTGCAGTAGAGGTGAAAGTAGGCCAGTGCTCCTTTGCTTGAGAAAGTACTGTTAGAGCCAAACTGCACCGGATGCCCCTCTAGAGTCATCTATGTTTTTGTGTGACGCCCTCTCCTGTACTGCACAACAAATCTACCTTTGGGTACTAATAAAGTAAACTGAACTGAACTGAACTGAGAGCAGAGCAGATACTGCAGCAATTAGCCTCCACTATAATGGATGGATGTGGCCACATCGGGCGTAGGAGATGATTGGAAAAAATGGATCAATCTTTCAATTCCTATGTTTTGACAAAAACTGTTTGGTCCTCTGTAGTTGGCCTCTTGAACCACAGGAAAGACATGTGGGCTCAGTGATAGCATTTCATTAAAAACAAATGCGTGAGTTCTCTCATTGTTTCGTATCTACTTTCATTATGACTGAATGCCCTTTTCTCTCTCACACACACCTTTTCTCTCACTCTTTCTCTTTTCTTTCTTTATCTCTGTCCATTGCTATGGTTCTTTGTCTCTCTCTCTCTCTCTGCCTTTTTCACTATTTATCTCTGTCCATCACTTGGGTTTCTTCTTCCTCTCTCTCCATCTCTCCCTCTCTCTCTCTCTCTCTCTGCCTCTCTCTCTCTCTCCCTCTCTCTATCCCCCTCTCCCTCTCTCTCTCCCTCTCTCTCAGGCTCTGAGGGAGGCGAAGGAGCGGGTGGAGGAGGAGAAGCCTCTGCGTTTCCTCTATAAGAAGGAGAAGCCAGAGGACCGGACCGCCAGCCCCGTGGTGGAGGCTCCGCCCGAGGTACACGCCTACATCACCCTCCACCAGCCAATCACAGCTCTCTCCTCTCACTGGACGCCTAAATGCTTCCTCCGATTTCCAATTACGTAACAATGTTCCAGCTTTATTGGTTGGCTACATTAAGTTGAGAATGTTATTGAGAACTTTATTACTGTGACAGTATGCTTTGAATATCTAAACAGACGGTCAAGAATGTTAGCCGTACTCACACGGACACTGCCAAACCTCTGTTTTCAACAAAGCTTTATTTGCAAATGATTTGCACAATTTTAAAGTATTATCTTTATCTGTGCATAACCATTACTGTAATGAGTACATGTGTGTGTGTGTGTGTGTGTGTGTGTGTGTGTGTGTGTGTGTGTGTGTGTGTGTGTGTGTTTATTTCTGTTTATGCTGTGGTCCCTGTAGGGCGATGAGGAGAAAGAGCTGGCTGTCATCCTCCTGCAGAAGATGCTTCGAGGCCGATCTGTTCAGAATCAGGTGTGAACCCCATCCACCTCTTTTGTGTTTAACAGCTAACCGCCACCCCCTGGAACAGGCACAAACACGCTCTCTACTCCTGACCTTTAAGCAGAAAAAAACACATCGCTCAGGTGTTAACTCACCTACAGGTCTTTCTCCTGTCACCCTGACGCTTGTGTGCGCTCTTAACTCTGTGGGCAGGACGGCAGGGCACCTCAGGTTACGGCCCATACATTATTCATGGCTGAGGGTAATTAATGACGGGCACGGCTGACTGTGATGATGACAAACAGCAGGTGCTAATGGAGCTAATGGAGCAGGCTGGAGAGGGACGCTTTGGAGGACCTGAAGTTTGACCTCGCTGTCATTCTGTGCTCTGTACTCTCTGTGTGTGTGTGTGTGTGTGTGTGTGTGTGTGTGTGTGTGTGTGTGCGCCTATTTCTTTCAGTGTGTGTGTGTGTGTGTGTGTGTGTGTGTGTGTGTGTGTGTGTGTGTGTGTGTGGGTGTGGGTGTGTGTGGGTGTATGTGTGGGTCTGTGTCTGTCTTAAAATGTGTCTTACTATGTTTACTATGTTAATACGTATGTTGTAAGTTTGTAAGTCGCTTTGGTTAAAAAAAAAAACAGGTAGATGTAATGTAATGTAATGTGTGTGTGCGGTGCCCCCCCCCCCACAGATGTTTGAGGGGAAGGAGAAGCGTCTGGAGCTGATCCAGGAGCTGCGCACCACGCACGCTCTCCAGCGGGAGGAGCAGGACCTGCTCAAGGACGAGAGGCAGCTCATGCACACGCTGCAGACCCAGAGAGAGCTCCACTGCAACAAGGTATCAAGAGGCACACACACGCACGCACGCACGCACGCACGCACGCACGCACGCACGCACGCACGCACGCACGCACGCACGCACGCACGCACGCACGCACGCACGCACGCACGCACGCACGCACGCACGCACGCACGCACACACACACACACACACACACACACACACACACACACACACACACACACACACACACACACACACGCACACACACACATTTTATATACTTTATTTGATTCCATGTTACAAGTCAAGTTACATGACACATTTTAAGACAGACACACACACACACACACACACACGCACACACGCACACACGCACGCACGCATGCACACACATGCACGCACGTACAGTACGCACGCATACACTGTAGGTCAGATGTACTAACGTTTTTGAGCCCACTTCATGTGTATTTGTTTCGCAACGTGCACGTAAAAAAAATTTTTCCCCTGTGTGTACTAAAACGTACATACTGTACATCTGGCCCTGTCTGTGTATCACTGTGTATCACATTATAAGAAAGAGAGTAAGAGAGAGGCGGACGGTCACTGCCAAGATAGGCCACAGATGTCTCAGACTGCCCTTGCTGTCCACCCCAGTCTGATGGCCTGTGTCATCTCGCCCCTGGCCAGACACACATCAGACCCCAAGACATCAGGCTCTGATCTGTTGTCTCATCATTATTTCTCTCTGTGTAGCTGGGTTTGATACGCACAGCTCATTACAGTCAGCCCCAGGAGGGCATACTCAGACCCTTCCTGCTAATGCACCAATGCTGCAAACTTCACAAGTTGTGATTGGTGTGATGGAGCAGTTGTTAGCCTTATCACGCACAGTGACATCCCGTAGGTTCCTTAAAGGAACACGCTCACTTTCTTTTGGCAAAGTCAAAGTCTGTCACTGTACACGCAGAGATGAGAAGAGAAGAGAGGAGAAGAGAAGAGAAGAGAGGAAAAGGGAAGAGAGGAAAAGATGAGAGAAGAAAAGAGGAAGAGAAGAGAGGAAAAGAGAAGAGAGGAGAAGGAAAGAGAGGAGAAGAGAAGAGAAGAGAGGAAAAGATGAGAGAAGAAAAGAGGAAGAGAAGAGAGGAAAAGAGAAGAGAGGAGAAGGAAAGAGAGGAGAAGAGAAGAGAAGAAAAGAGAACGGGAGAAGAGAAGAGAAAAAGAGAGAACAGAGGAGAAGAGAAGCGAGGAGAAGAGAAGAGAAGACAGGAGAAAAGAAGAAAAGAGAAGAGAGGAGAATAGAAAAGAGGAGAAGAGCAGAGCAGAGAAGAGGAGAAGAGAAGAGAGCGATATGTGTCCTCGTATCTAACTGGAGTAGATGGAGTGTTCTTTTAAGAACGCTGTTGTGCAAAGATTGAGATGGCCACATAGCCTACTACCAGTGGCTTAGGTGTAACAGGTGCACATATTGATAAAGATACTCCTTTCTCTGTATTAGTATTCAGTGCAGAATTAATATTGCATTGCTATTATATTATAAACAAAACTACATTGTGTTCCTTAAACACTGATCAAATCTGGCCAGGTTATTGGACCGGCAGTCTTATGATGAACTGTGAATGTGTTTTACAGCATAGTCTACCCACACTTAGGTAAACATGCTGCATAAAGGATTGATATCCTGTGTTATTGTGCATGAGATGATGTAGGGTTTTTTAAGATGCTCAAAACATGTCATGTTTGCCATTTTGTGCCCTCAAACAAGGGCACGCTGATTGTCTGGTTTTGTAAAGAGCTGTTGCCTGACAACCTACCACACCCGAGCCAGATGGGACCCAATTGAAAATCATTTTCTCAGCTTTAGTATCAGCATGCGTGACTTGACATACAGTACGTAGGCAGTAGATGTTGCCTGGCATTTCTCACTATGAATAGACAGGGGACTTTCTGACAACACATTTACTAAATTATGTATTTCTTACAAAGAAACATCTTGAAAGTGAAAGGGCTATTCACCATTACACAAAAGGACAGCGTCTTGTCAGATTTATTAGTCTCTATCTCTCTCCCTCTCTCTCTCCCTCTCCCTCCCCCTATCTCTCTCTCAGCATTCAGTAGTCCTCTAAATTTTGCCATGGTAGAACTACACGACTGGGAACATATAATATTTAATGTCCTGCATATGTTCTACATACTGTCCCATTATTTATTTATTTGTTTCTTTTCTTATGTTTATGGTGTTGAACAGCTTCTTTTGTCCAAAGAGCCTTACAAAACATTTAGAGAAGAAAAAATACTAACAGCAATAATCGCTACAGTAATATTATTACCATATTAACTGTCCCCTTGTATTAACCTCATAGCTGAAGACATTTTGCAAAATCAATGTATAAGCCTCGGCTAATAGTCAGGAAATTACGGTAACAGTTTATCATTCTTTGTAATAGAGCAAAATACATACAATGGTATCACTATGGTATCACTATTGTGATTAAGATAATGCATGATAACCATATATATATATAGGGTTCTGTATCTATGATGATAACTACCAAAGCCTGTTATTACTGTAAATATACATTGTCACAAAAATCCATTGCGATGATACTACTGTGGTGGTACCATTTAACCTTTGACCCTGCCCACCCGTGTTGTGTCGTGTCCTCGCCAGGAGTCCCAGCTGGAGGGCTACGCGGCCGGGGTGTCGGGGGCGGCGCTGGTGGACATGCTGGACTTCCTGTCCAAGGAGCTGGTGCGGCTGCAGGAGGAGCGGCGGCTGCACGCCCTCACGCTGCTGGCCGAGAGGAGGAGGCGCATGCGCCAGGCCGAGGAGAGCGGCCGCCGCCAGCTGGAGGAGAGGAGGCGCCGAGAGGAGGACCACATCTTCAGACAGGTGCGCTGGCCACGTGCGCCGACCGCCTTATGGGTGTGAGCGTTTTGTGTGTGTGTGTGTGTGTGTGTGTGTGTGTGTGTGTGTGTGTGTGTGTGTGAAAGAGAGAGAGTGTGTGTGTGTATTTGTGTGTGTGTGTGTGTGTGTGTGTGAGAGAGAGTGTGTGTGTGTGTGTGTGTGTGTGTGTGTGTGTGTGTGTGTGTGTGTGTGTGTGTGTGTGTGTGTGTGTCTGTGTGTGTGTCTGTGTGTGTGTCTGTGTGTCTGTGTGAGGAGGAAATTAAGGGGCCTAAAACTCAGACAATGTTTGGGCTGTTATCTTATTTTATCTTTTGCTGTTGGGCTCGCTGTGTATGTGTTTGCTTGTGTCACAAGCGCAAACAGAACTGTCTGAAAATGTTTGGGTACCTGGACATTCTAGAAGCACTTACCTGTACTTACTTTTCCTTCCTTACTGTTTTTATTTCACTTTCTCTCTTTGTTGCTCTTTCTTTCTTTCTTTCTTTCTTGCTTTCTCTCAATCTTTCTTTCATTCTTTTGCTCTTTTTCGTTGACTCTGAACAACTGTGCACACGTATTAAAATAACAGCTTGAAGGACAATTATAATTCATTCTTTTTGCATATTGGCTGATCTAGTTTTAAAGGTAGTGAGTCATAAGCCTTGAATGAACAGAACTACAAACACACACTCACACACACACACACGCACACACACACACACACACACACTCACACACTCTCTCTCTCTCTCTCACACACACACACATACAAACACATACAGTACACACACACAGACCCATTTTACAGACCCATACAAGCATCATTTCCAAATGACATCACAAAGATAGTAAGAAATCACTGAAGGCGTGGGCTCACATTGCATAACGTATGTTCAGACGATAAACATCTGTCGCTACCGCATTCATTTCAATTGTTTGTTCTTAGATAAATATATTATAGCCAGCACTCTAACTACCTTGGTGTGTTTGTTTGCCACGGCTTGTTTGCCTTGTACTACTAACAGATCTTGGGTCGAGCAAGCCCTGCATCCCCCAACCTGACATTTTGTCCCTTCAATATATGGTATATTACTGTGATATTTAATATGACAACAGATTTAATATGACTTCATTCTTTGAAGGGTGAAAATGATGTTGATGTTCTGGGCTTAAGCCAACATAAGCCATACATTATTGGCAAATGCAGTAAAAGAAAAAAAATATATTGCTGCTTTAGAAAGGATGTAGGGGATGATGCTTGATCTGAAGGATTAGACCCAAAGGTCTGCTATGTCTGGTCTGAGACACTGGTGAAAGATTATACTATGGATGGACAGAACCACTACTAAGCACCTTAGAGTAGTTCATGACGTTTAATAAATGAAAGCTAAAATGTTGCTGTTATTTCAGATGTCCCGAGCCTTATAGAAAAACTCATGTACACACGCTCACACCTTACAGTACATCTGGGGACCTGCCTTATGTGTATTGTCTATGTCCATGTGGTTTGGGTTCTGCTCTGTTCCACTGTTCCCCTCCTCTGGAAGCTTCGGGCCTTGCACAGTAAAATCAACAGCCTTGACATAACTCTTTAAGAGTTGACTTCAACATTATGGTCCATTTGATTGTTTAATATTGAAACTACTCTACTACTGAAGAGCTGAACGTAGAGGCATGAATTGAAATGAACCTGTAATTTAAATAAATAAATAATAATAATAATAATTAAAAAAAAATATATATATATATATATATATTATTATTCTACTATTTAATATTATTATACTGCTCTTCACTATTATTTACTATTAATTTATAATTGACTATAATTAAACACTGTACATTAAGACGTTGACTGAGTGTGATGTGGCTGTGTGTGCAGGTGGTGAAGGTGCACCAGGAGACGGTGGACCTGTATCTGGAGGACATCATCCTGGGCACCGTGGAGCAGGCGGCTGACGCCCAGGCACGAGAGGAGGTGCAGAGGCTGGCCGAGGAGGTCAACAACGTCGCCTACGCCATGGAAGAGACGTATGCCACACACACACACACACACACACACACACACATAGATATACACCTCACACACCCAACATCAGTACCACACATTCACACAAGCACACACACACACACACACACACACACACACACACACACACACACACACACCAGGATTACACACACATCCCTCACACGCCCATTATCAGTACTACAGTACATACAGTATATACACAGCTCACACGCCCAACGTAAATGCCACATGCAAACGAATCCCACACTTCCACTTGGGCTCCAACTAATGATTCATTTCATAGTCAGTAAATCTAAGCAATAATGCCAAAGTAAAAGTATGCACACTCATCTGTGCAACAAGATTTTAATCATAGCTGCCATTATACTAGGGGCTCCGTCCCGGCCATCACCCTGTTGCTTGCACTAGGAATGTTTGTTAACCGTATACAGACTGGCCAACCTCATACAGGAAGTGACTCATCAACATCTTATCGTCAAGAGCACGCAAAAATATTTATTCAATGTCTTTTATCAAATCTCGTTCTCTTGTATTCCCTTCCCCTGCTGCAAACAAACAGCAGAAATGCTCTTTGTGTTTGCCCCCTGTTGTTAGTGACGTTGCAGACATAACATTACTGCCATTCCAATCTACCTACCGCTAATTAAGCCTTCCTGCTCCCCTGAGGACAGTGCACTTCTTTTAAAGACTACCTGACTGGGCACTTTGGAGTCCTTTCAGTCCAATCACTGTTATTTTAGCTATTTCAATAGTAGCGTGAGCCAGGCTCATTATTATGGGGCACTTACGCTTCTGACCAGAAAGGTGCAAAGCTAGAATAGAGCTGGAACACTTTGATTCATATTCAAAGAGAGGTCATTGTGTTCACTGCAAAAAATGGCTTGTCTAATAAAATCTACCAAGTGTTTTAATCTTATATCAAGACAAAAAAACTAGTTTGTATTGTTTTCAGTACGAAAACACTTACCTAGTGCTTTCTTTTGATATAATTTCACTTAATTTAAGAAAAGTTTGTCTTATTTTAAGTCAATTCTTCCTGAAAATAAGCAAAATTATCTGCCAGTGCAGTAAGTCAATTTGTCGTAAAACAAGCAAATTTATCTGCCAGTGCAGTAAGTCAATTTATCTTGATAAGACTCCTTAAAATTAAGTGAACTTATCTTTTGAGAGAGTGCTAGGTAAGTATTTTCATACTTAAAACAATACCAAATAGATTATTTATCTTAATATAAGATAATAACACTTGGTTAGACAATACATTGCTCTGATTCCCTATTCATATGACGTTCTTCAGTAAAACGTATTGTTTTTAACCCTCGGCACCTACCTCCTACATAGAATTTTGTCCCACCTACTTTTGTCACCGCTCTGTTCCAACCCCGCTGATGGGTGAATGACTGCCATGCTTCCTAAAGCCTTGCCGGCACATACAGTACAGCATGCAGGGGCCAGAACCCACTGAGATAATATGCCTCCAAGTCACTCAACTTGTGGACTTCTTAACCCGGCAGATCAGTGGACCCTCCCAAATGATGTTTGTAATTGCATCCAGAGAAAAAAAGGCCAGGTGTTTGTTTTGTAATGGCTGACAATGAGTGTCTGATTATGACCATTTGCAGTAATTCACTTGACACATCTTGTGTCTGTGGTAGGTCTTAAGTATAGGCTACCCTGGCCACCCTGTGTCCCTGCAAGCTATTTGCTGGCTAAAATGAATGAAATGATGGATTGTATCTGTCTGCGTCATTTTTTATACTGTTGATATTATGTCCCATAGTGATAGGCTGGGTAAACCTGGTAAATCTGCTATTTGGATTTGGCCCTGCAGCTCAGGCTGGAAACCTGCGCATCTACAGTATCTCTCCTGCTTCCTGTACCGTAATTTCCCGACTATTAGCCGTGGCTTATACATTTATTTTGCAAAATTTCTTCAACTATGAGGTTAATAAAAGGGGGCAGTTAATATGGTGTTGATATAATTTTGTTTCTTTTAACTTGCATAAAACACTGTCCTGCGGCTTATACACAATGCGCCTTATATTCGTGAAATCAGTGTATGTGTCCTGTTCTCTGTGCTCTGTCAGACGCAGCGCTCTGCAGTCCGAGGAGATCGTCGCTGAGCTGGTCTACAGCTTCCTGCTGCCCGAGATTCAGAAGATGTCCGTCAGAGACAAAGGTGAGTCGTGGAGAGAGTGTGTGTCTGTGTACTGTACAGTATGTGTGTTTTGGAGGGGGGGCGGTTATGAAAAGTGAAATCAGTGCTGATGTACTGTAGAGGTGCCTTTGGGGCATTTTGAAACACTGTTCTTATTACAGTAACAAACCAGCCAAACCAATAAAGGAAAAAGAAAAAGGTTAGTGATTGTCTTGAGAAACACAGAGATCGGAGCTTATGAATTGTGCAGCACAGACAACACAATGTACACAAGGTCTCACAGATGAATTGGGTCTCAAAAAACACAACTGCACGGATGGCAGTGAAGTGTGACAAACAGGATCACATCATTATAGGTGGAATTATATATAGGAGCAAATGCTTAGCAATCAGTAGCATATGCCATGTGGTAGCATACAGTATGCCTCATCAAGTAAGTGATTCGGCCAGAGTTCCACACATCAGCTGCCCCCCCCCCCTTGCTGGTGCACTTCAGCTCCTTTGAAATCACTGTGAAGAAATCCCTCATTAGGCCTCCCCTCCCCCCCCACTCCTCCTCTCTGTCTCACACCTGCTGCCCTCTCCTGATTCATAATACAATTTCATTCGATTTATTTTGCTATTATATGACAAATATTTTTTAATAGCCATTGCGTACAAATCATTTTTGCATTGCCATAGGATACCATTTAAATACAGCGTTTATATACAGAAAACATCTTATACATAGATCTCTGATCATCTCTCTCTCTCTCTTTTGTTCCCTCTCTCTCACTTGTTCCCTCCCTCCCTCCCTCTAATCTCTCTCTCTCTCTGTCTTGTTCTCTCTGTAGTGAGGCGGGGTCAGCGTCGGCACCTCCAGGCGGCCCACTCCATCATCCACGGCGGTGCGGAGGGCTCCGTGGCTCCAGCCGGACCCCCGAGGCCCCTGTCCCCCTCCGACCGCGCCTCCCAGCAGCTCCTGCGGGACACGGTCAGCCAGGTGGACCAGGCTTTGTCCGTCCCCTCCGCCGCCCTGGCCGCCAGCAACCCTACTCTGGCCACCGCAGCACCGGCTGACCCCTCCCGCGATCACACAGACGACGGCGTGTTAGAGGAAGGACCTCCGCATGATCCTGAGGAGACCGACAGTCATGCTGAAGCAAATCAGGAAGCCGAGGCTGAGGAGCCATGATCATTTTTTGGGTGGCCAAATTTGTAATCCTTTTTAAGAATGACAATAAAATGGCAAGAGCATTATTCTTTGGTGAAAGAAAGATACACGGATATGTGTTGACTCAACAGATAATGGGTAGTTACATGGTGATTAAAACCGTAAAGCTTTTCAGTGTCTGTCTGGTCTCTTTTACATTATTAACTTGTTTTCCCACATTTCATAATCCAAGAGGTCTTGCAGGGCCATACAATGCACTGTTCAACAAGGGAAGCTTTTGGAGAAATTTGGCTTGAATATGTCTGAGAGCAAAAAAAAGATACCTTGGGTTTTGATGATTCAAAACTACTCCAACGTTTCATAAAAAAAAGACAGAGCTCTTTCCAAATGTAACCAACTTAATTAAATAAAATTAGATTAATTAATTAATTATTAAGCATAGTATGCTATGTTTGTCCAACCCCACAAATCATGTATTCGCAGAGAAGTGTAAGGATTGCGCAGTGTGCCTCGCCACCTTAAGAGGTAGGCTACACAGGGCTCATATTTGTTGAGGTTGGTGTTAGCTTACTGTACAACACTCTCCTATCTTTGGTGTAGCCTACCGACAGCATGCGCTTCCCGCAACCGGCGCTCCGTGTTTTTCCAAGTGTATGCGGCTGAGAAGACAGCGTGTTCGTGTTGCAGATTTCTTCCTCTACAAGGCGTAGTTTCCCCTGCTGCTGTAACCAGGAAGTGAGGACTGGTTTACACATTGACTGCCTGACAACTTTGCGTCCTTGTTTTTCCGTCGCCCTGGTCAAGATATGTCGACGCAATGAAAGAGAAAACGAACTCATAGGCATGTCTTAAAGGCAGCTGTCATCGTGCATCTGGATGATTATGCGTATGAATCAAGCTATGCGGTGTTTGTGAGTATCCTGTCATTTTGAGTCAACGAGACGATTGCTTGCTTACCTGTCTGTGAAGACAGCACGAGTTGACTTCGGCTAATTAACGCTTACCTGTGTTGATGACACGATGACTGTTGTTATTGGCATTGCACAGCCTACTTCTGGCATTGTTCTCTTCTATTCTGAATAGTCTAGCCATACTCGCAGACTACGCTGCTTGCCTCAAAATTCGAACCATGTAATAACCTAATAATAATAATGATCTTTATTTATAGAGCGCTTTTCTAAAGATATACAACGTCCTTTACATATGTAAAATAATTATGTTGTCTATTAACAGTTAATTTTACTACAAGATCTATTCAGCAACTTCAAAGGCAACAGTTTACGTTAGGAGGGAATATTGTCGCGTAGGCTATCGTTTGAATGTGCGTGCGTGCGTGACGCCCTTTGCTACTACAGTTAGTGAAACTGACTAAAGTGCAAAAGTTCAACACAGATGCAGATAAGACGTGTTTACTGCTGCCGGGCACAGTAGCGCTAACCCTCTGTAGGATGCAGAATGATCCCAACTGTGATACATAGTAAAAATAAAAGAAGAAGCTGCCTAGACTGCACATTGTAACTTTTTGTGGAGCGTGTGTGCGCGTCATGTCTGACAGCAAGCAAGATGATGATAGCAAGCAAGGATCCTGATAATTAGCTCCAGTGGGGAAGACTGTTGAGAAAGTTGGGCCGACTGTAATGTCCTGTGTGCAGTTTGTATCATTCTGTCATTGACTAAATGCGTAGCTTAGCCTACAGTGTTATCTCAGAGGCCTCTTTCATGTCAGACTAGATTAACCAGTCTGTCAGAACTGTCATTATCGTCGCTTGCATGAAACTGGGCCATTAGGTCATTCACACCGGCGAGTTCTCGGAATTTGGGCCCTGCCAATTTTGCGAGCCCTATGCATTTCATTGGGAGGGAACGCAGTTGAGTTGCCCACTGAGGAGCTTACTCTGTGTAGCCTACTGTACTTTTAACTGCCCTCATGGCAGAGACAGCAAAGCTGAAGGTATGGAATGTAACCGAACTGCATCCTGTACATTGGTTTATGGCAGAACGTTGAATCTGGTATTGCATTTGTTGCCAGAGGGGTTAAGAGTTTGCCCATACTGTTTCACATATAGATACTTTTTACAGTTGCATTGCCTTCTCCCAATGTGTCTTGGCTTTATATATTGCTGTAAAAGTGACACCCTTCTGACTTCCATAATTATCTACAGAGGATGGTTTAAAAGTTGTGTTTGCAAAGTGAGGTTAATTTGTAGGTGCACACGCACACACGCACACACACACACACACACACACACACACACACACACACACACACACAAAGGCACAGGGAATGTGTCAGTGATTTATCTTAATCTATGATTTATTTCCCCCCGAGTTAGTCAGCCTCTCAGCTGAGTAAATGGTAGGCTACATATCAGCAGCTGTCCCATGATGGCTTGGGTCATGCTGCTCAGTGTTGACTCCTCACACATTTAGTTTGTGCCCTTTCAGTTGTGTTCTAGCTCCCTTTATCTCACACTCTCTATCCCTCTCTCTCTCACACCTCACTCTCTCTCTTCTTTCTCTATCCCTGTATCTGTCCTTTTTGTTTGCCCTCTTTTTCTTTTCTTCTGTTCTCTTTGTCTTGTGCCTTATAGTCGCCACCATCGCTTTCTGTCCTAAATTACATTGACACAGCAACTGTGTTGTGTGGTGTGGTGTCAGATCTCAGATCCCAAATTTGAAGCAGCGAGAAGAAAGGGGGGCTGGTGGGGGAGGGGGGGGGAGGGGGGGGATGACAGATGGACCACATGAACTAGTGGTTCAGCGGCTTGCCGTGGGCTGTTCAAAAGCCGCATAACGGGTGTTGAAGTTCTTTAGCCCTCTCCACTAATTCATCAATAAAGATGTTCGGTTTTGGTTATTTATTTATTTAAGAGCTTGTGTTGAAGCTACACTGCATTCTCTGACAATAACTATACTGTATCATTATGAGGTGCATCAGATCCCGTGCCTTTGAGTGATGAATGTTGACAGAGAGGCGTTGAGAAGAGCTGTGCTCGAATGTCATTCACTGTGTACATAAAACATATTATTATGTGTGCAAGGGACCCGGGGAGAAATGTATATTATTGTCTCTGTTTATAGCCACCCTGCGCCAACGTGCTCCTCATTTTCAACACTGGTGTGAATGTCTCTCTCTTCCACCAGACCTACTACTCTCTCACCCTATCAAGAGAAGTGGTAGAGTGAGATTCATGTTGATTTTGCCATGCAGTGCCGTTAAAACCATACAGCCCCTCTTGACAGGAAAGCTGGGCAGGATGTGTGTGTGTGTGTGGGGGGGGGGGGGGTCCACACCCTGTGACCTGAATCACAGATGACCTCACTGCCTCACTGACAGGCAGAGGGACATGCACAGGGTTAGCAGCACAGGAAAACCACAAAACCGCACGGAGTTGTAAACCTTACGTTGCCCTTCTCTCTTCAGCCAATACGCTGTACGTCAGACTTTTGAGCACAGCTTGTGGGCAGGCCACGCGTAGAGAGGACACTGCCACTGGGAGATGAAGCCTACAGCATGAGGGCTGGACCGGAAGGGAAGGGAAGGGTCAGCCCGGTGACTGATTTATTTGCATGGTGAGTTTAATATGCTGAAGATGCATATTAATTACTGTAGTACCACCGTAGTAGGTTGGAGACACTCTTCTGTAGCTCGTCTGGGGATTGGTGTGGAGCTGGTCAGGCACTATAGGCTAAAGGTACAGTACCTGGGGCTGAGGCTGCAGCTTGATGACCGACTGGACTGTTCAGACTCATACTGTATATTGTGTAGTAAGAGGCAGAGCAGGCTCTATGTGAGGAGGGTTAGAGTAAGCAAAGTTAAAGAGAGTGCACTGCACGCACATCCAACTTGTACAGGTGCAAGGTAAAAGGAAAGCCGAACACCTGAAGAAGTACGTGCACACTGTTGCTGCTGCTCCCGAAGTGATTTAATGACAGAACGTTTCGACCACAGATGGTCTTTGTGAGGTGTTACTGGACAGGTGAGGATGGAGTAAGACCATGAGCACCTGTAGATGCCCTACCAGTCTGTGATGTAGCTTTGATTTTTGTTTTGTATTGTGGACTGTTGGGGAGACCATTCCTTTACCAGGTGAGCCGATTCAGGCATTGGCCAATTCAATGGTGTCACAGGTGTAAAGTTACATAGGCCATGAGGGATCTTTTTAAATGACTGAAAACAACTTCTGAATACATTAGAGGAAGAGAGAAGAGATTTATTTAGGGGTGTAATAAACTGTCCATCTTTTGAAGCCACGCGTGGATCATAAAACATAACACACTTTTCCAGCCGTTCACTGACAAGATGTGCGTTCAGGAGGGAGGGGGCAAGCTAGCACTCTGTTTTCTTTGAACGTCAGCAGAAGTGACCTTAAATAGATGCCTACATTTCTTTTGGGACCTAAGGGCCTTTTCCTCCATCTCTGTCTACTTAGGATGCTTAAGCTAAATGAAATGTATAACAACGAGATAAAAAAAGGTCCAGGTGGAGAGACTAATAGTACCACTGTTCTTTGACGTCATGCGATGTCCTTGTAATGTAGTTGCCGCAGTTGCACAAGAGAAAAATGGGTCTAGATAGATAGATAGATAGATAGATAGATAGATAGATAGATAGATACTTTATTGATCCCCAAGGGGAAATTCAAGGGTCTGTCCTCAGAGAGCCTGTTTCCACCTCACTCACATGCATCTGGTATTGTGCAGGTGTGTAGACTTGTTATGTGTGACACTGTGTCCTCAGTAGGGCTGCAGGGATCAGTGATCAACTACAGTATAATATTAATTCTTTGGCAACTAGTTTGGTTACGTGTTAATCGGTTAGTGACATTTTTCAAGTACCTCATGAGTCTCTGATTGTCCCTATGAAGATCATTGTTAGTTGGATCACTAATCCTCAGAGCTCTTTCTCTCTTTCTCTCTCTCTCTCTCTCTCTCTCTCTGCAGCAGCTGTCCTTCCCTCTACACTCAGTGTTCTAAAGGCTATTCGTCATAAAAAGGTGCTTTTGTTCAAAGAGCCGTCCACTTAAACTGCACTTCGGCACTGGGAAAATAAAAATAGCCCTCGCCAAAAGGGAACATTTTTCTCCCTTTTTTTCTTGTAAAATTGTTTTACTGATTTTCAGCTCATAATGTTACATTTTACAGTCCACACTAACATCAAGCTCGTTTTAAATGCAGTTAGTGTAGCAATGCTACAGTAAATGTGTCTTAAGATATTTTGTTTACAAATGTAGACAATTTATATTTTAATGTATCAAATCAGCATATTGTCCGTGAAATATTTTTGCCCTCTCAGCGATTCATCTCAACACATTGTGTGTCACTGATCAGCAATGAGTGGGTGTGTGAATGTGGCAAAGTCAAGAACTGGACTTCAGAGGATTTCAGATTTCATTAAACATGTTTAATGAAATGTGCAGGAGTCAGTGGTGGCTCATTGTCAGTGCTGAAATGTCAAATACAATCAATTCCTTTCCCTTCCAAATAAGTGAAATGTGATATTTGTTTGTGTGTGTGTGTGTGTGTGTGTGTGTGTGTGTGTGTGTGTGTGTGTGTGTGTGTGTGTGTGTGTGTGTGTGTGTGTGTGTGTGTGTGTGTATGTGTGTGTGTGACTGTGTGTGTGTGTGTGTGTGTGTGTGTGTGACTGTGTGTGTGTGTAATTATGCGTCGGGTGGGGGAGATGGTGTTGGTGGTCAGTGGGAGATAGAGGTGGTACTTGCCAACAGGCTGCCATAGTAACACGCGTGAGGATAGAGAGTAGAGAGAGGGAGAGAGTAGAGAGAGAGAGAGAGTAGGGAGAGAGAGAGAGAGAGAGTAGGGAGAGAGAGAGAGTAGAGAGAGAGAGAGAGAGAGTCGGCCTCTTCAAGCAGCTCCAGCTCAAGCAGAACGCACACAGGTATGTTATCTGATGCTCACCTGCTTTACAACACACGCACGCACGCACGCACGCACGCACGCACGCACACACACACACACACACACACACACACACACACACACACACACACACACACTCACACACACACTCACACACACACACACACACACACACACACACACACACACACAATTGAATGTATTGTATACATAGCTAACTGGCTGTGCCTGGAGGCAGGTCATTGATGTAGGTCTTGTGAAATGCATGCTGTGTCCACTCTGAACTGATTATCTTAACCAGTTTAGATCTTTTGATGAAAGGTCTTCCTTAATTTCATTAAGAGTCTTTACTGTCTTTGTGTGTTTGTGTCTTTGCATTGACTGAAATCCTGTCGACTTGTGTCAAAGGTTTGCTCTTACTTCCATCCTCCTGGTAGTGTTTTTGTGTCTTGTCCTCTGCCCCCACCAGGGAATTGTTGTATCCCCAGTGCAAGATGCCATGCAGAGTCAGTTTGAATGCAGACATACAGTAGTCTGCCCAGATGGGTGAATTTAAAGTGACGACAGGTTAAAACTTGGCATTTGAGTTGAGTCAAGCCTTGCTCAGATAAATCATGTCTCCTAATTATCATAGACTGCGTTGTATTATGGAATGCAGAGCGTTTTCAGGTGTGCTGTTCACCTTATGTGAAAGAGAATATAGAGGACAATATAGGAAAAACATCTTAAAGGGACACTTCAACGATTAGCATTAAGCTTTGTGTCTTTAGAAAACCAGTCATGTTTTTGAATGGTCGTGCATCATTCCCTCAGTTTGCCTTGAGATGGGAGAAATACGGATTTCAATGTTGGCATTTCTGCTTTCAATGATGTAAAAATCATCATTTTACATCATTGAAAGCAGGAAGTCCTATTCATGGGCTTCATTGAAATCTGTATTTCTCCCATCTCAAAGCAAACTGAGGGAATGATGCAAGACCATTCAAAAACATGACTGGTTTTCTAAAGATACAAAGCTTAATGCTGATCGGTGAAGTGTCCCTTTAAACATACCTGGTAAATTGGTGATCTCGGCATCTCATCAAGTCTGTTGATTTTGGAGTAATTAGGGTGAATGGATTTGAGACTAATCAGGATGGGTCGTTAAGGGTAATCAGCTTGGGTTGATTTTGGAGTAGTCAGGATGGGTTGTTGAGGGTAACATTGGATGTTAACAGTGTATGTTCTTTGGTGGAAGATGTGTGTAATTATTGGTTTTAATGAGTATGTTACATCCATGTTCATATTGATATTAGTGTAAGTCGCATATGTTGTGCTTGTATTTGATTATGAGCAAACACATCTTGAACACCTGAAGAATATCACTTGGCTTAAATGTAGTTATCATTAGACCATTTTTGAGCACACAATAGTGTGCATATTGTTGTGAGTCATTCCTTTTGATTCCAGTGCCTGTGTGTCTGAATATGCATTTTTTCTTTTTCCCCTCTCTATATAATAACTTCACTCCTCAACCATGTGAAATATTGTAATCTAACAACAGTCAACATTTATCAGAATCCAAAGCTGATATTTCAAAACAACCAGAAAACGGTTTAGAGCTCTTGTAGCTCTTGGTACAGCAAACGTACTGTATCACTTACTGTAGATTCTTGATTAATTTTTCAACCAACACAAGTTCTTGTACTCTGTCTCGTTCTTATTCTGTATGTATTTTAAAGTGACAGGTATTTGTATACTCAACAAAAATACTGTATAAACGGATATTTTTTTATGAATTTAAGAAGGCTAAATGATGTAAGATTTTCATTGCACATAGACAACTTATTTCTCTGAAGTGTTCTTCTCGTAATCCAAAGGTCTGAATCAAACCGTTTGTTTACAAACCTATTCATGGTGAACCAGTCAAGAGTGATGTCCACAGCATACTTGCTGTATGTGTCATGGCAAAGCAGCAACTTTATGACTTCTGGGCTCTGCCTCTGATGTATGATATTTTTCAGCTCTTCAGGGGGGTCGAGATGAGTGAGGAGGAGGAGCAGCTTCAGGCGAAGGGCTCTGAGGAGGAGGAGGAGGAGGGGGAGGAGGAAGACGAGGAGTCTAAAATATGCCAGGTGTGCGGGGATCAGGCCAACGGCTACCACTTCAATGCAATGACCTGTGAAGGTTGCAAGGGCTTCTTTAGGTGAGTATACATGGATGCATATACATGGATGCACACACATACACTTCTATGTACATTCACACATAAACACATGCAAACACACACACACTATATATACACACACACACAAACACACACATACAGTACACACACAAATACACAAATGCAAATACCAGTCCAATGCAATGCACATGCGAATACCAGTCCAATGCAATGCAAATGAAAAGTCCTCACAAACTGACCATTAACACATTGACACTGTTGTTGTGTCAACACATGATTTGAGTGATAAGCAAAACATGTAGCCTATATGCAATACGTTATGGGTTCAGATGCAAAACCCTCTAAATCCGTCTGACCACTTTTAGATTAGCATTTTGTATCAGGCTCCTATAGGGTTCTGCCTACAAAACAATATTTCAGACCAGGAAGAGAGTGGTATTTAGCGTGTTTTGAAGTAATATTATTATTAGTATTAATATACTATGTGTGGAGGCCGTTCACTCTCCATCGTTATCTCATTTTCGACAGAAGTGGCTTTTAGAGGCTTTTGCATTTCAACTCTTCCTGTATATATATATATATATATTTAAAGGTCTTTCAAGGCCCAATTCAGTTGTTACCAGCAGTCTATGGTAATACATGCAATTATATTACGCAATGCCAGAAAAGAAGCTGTACATTTCAGATGTCCATTATAAACATGTTTTACATTCATGCCGCTGCCTGAACAACTTCTGAATGACCAAAGGCTGAGAGCGTGTTTGTGACATCAGGTCAACTCAGAAAATAATCATACCCCATTCTACTTACAAATGTGTCTCCCAGGTAATACTGCAGGCCACGCTGGAATGATTCGCGGCTAATTAGTAAAGGGAATAATATTGCGTGTGTGTGTGTGTTTTGTTCATTAGAATTTTTCAGTTTGTTCTCTAATGAATTCTTTGGTACAGACAAGTCATACACAAGATGTTGGTCATCATGGCAAAGAAGTCTTTCAGGTTGATACAAGGCCATTTTGTATAATTTGTAATAAGGACCGTAATATGCACATAACAAGCTGCATTAGCACTTAATTGTTTGACAGCCCATTGACTGATAATAGTCTCCAGTTACCATGACAGCAATTGCAGTCATTGGTGGGGTTCTCCTTCCTGAATCCTTAATAGAACATTCTTTTCCTTTCTCTGTGTGAATATGTTGCAATGTTAAGATATCTATACATTCTGCATCTCATCCAAGCAGAAGAGTAATGTGTTGTGAAGCTGGTGATCTGTTTTGTGAAGCTGGTAATCTGTTAATTTGAGATCACAAAACGTCAGTGCCAAGATTCAGAATTGGTCTGGGGGTGCTTCATTCACTTCTGATTTCTAAGAACGTAATCAGCAGTGAAATTAAAATTTGAATTGGTACTCTCACCAAGTATTTTTGGAAGCACAGTGACAAAGCACATCTTTCTAGCAAACGGAGGTTTTAAATGCAGTGGTTTACTCAGTTCCTAAGGAATTACAGGTTACATCTGCGCTGTGTAACCCCATCAGTGCAACCATTGGTAGTGTTCAGTGCACTGCAAGGCCCCGGCCAGATAAGCGGTTGTGATTGGCTCCTGGGTTTTTGGTGATTCAAGATTGCCATGAATGGGAAAGGCAACAGAGGGACCTGCAGAGCAAATTTAACTATTCAAATTCAACAAATTCAACCACCAGATGCTCACTAGATGGACTGGAATGTGAATCCATTAATGCTGAATTCACTGAAGATGATATAACATTACATGAACAACAGGGTATGTATCAGTTGCCTAGGTAATGTAACATAATAGCAAATTACCTGTCCTATTTGGCTTTGGATTTGAGGGCAGACAATCAATCGCTGAGCTTACTAATCGGTAATCAGTGAGTTCATTTTTAGCACACGTTGTGTCACATTGTGTGTTTGTATTGTGTGTTTGTATTGTGTGCGTGTGCGTGTGTGTGTGTGTGTGTGTGTGTGTGTGTGTGTGTGTGTGTGTGTGTGTGTGTGTGTGTGTGTGTGTGTGTGTTTGTGTGTGTGTGTTTGTGTGTGTGTGTGTTTGTTATGAGCATCATTACATAATTACTACATCATTACATCATTACTTTCTGACTCAATTAGTAGAGACTGTTTTGCCTTGGCCTTTGTGTTTTCTGGTCATATTTTGGTTTCTTTACAATTAGTTTGTGACCACAGCAACTGCTATTGACAAGGGTGCTTTTGTTCCAAAGCCACACTGTTGTATCTCCCCACACTGTTTTCTCAACCAAAAGCTGATCGGACAACAAGATATTAAACATATCCAGAGCAGATCTGGGACAAATTCGGACCATTTGGACCACCGGGTGGATCCGGGTGGAAAAGATTAGCATAGTTTTATTCCGGCCTAATATGACGGATTATACTGTATACTGAGTGTGGTGGATTCTGAATAACATAGAAAGGTCAGTGTCGTTTGATGTGTCGCTGATTAGGACAGTGCTCCCAGCAGGGGAGATCCTATCAGTGTGTGGTGTAGACCAGGAATAGAACACATACTGTATAGCTTGGGAGCTCTCGGGAACTTTTCCCTAAGGGCTCTGGTTAACCAAAGGTAGTGAATCTCGGTAGTGTTGTCAGTAGGCTACAGCGTGCCTGCTCACTGTTTGGTTCGGCTCGAACATAACTAAAAACTTTAGCATTATCACAATGGGTGTCTTTGCTCCAGCCACTAAGCGTGTCAGTGTTTATTTATCATGCATTTTGGGAGATGGTTAGAGGCACATGTTGGCTTTAAATCTGGCTAACACCTCTCTGAAGTGCCATTGTTTATGGTGTAACAAAACTGGCGATAGAGAGTGATGAAATCGACGCATTTACAGTATGTGTGTGTCTGTGAAAAAACTGACACATTTTGCTGCAGCATGCGGCTAGTACAGTATCGCCATGGCTACGAGTCACAAGCTGAAACAGGAAGGCGGACCGATGAGCAGCCTCTCTGTGGTAGCTTTGTTTATTTTGGACTGAGCCGCAAACACATAGTGACGTGGTTCTTAGAACTTGAAGGGCAGCCGCCATCTCACTACACTTGTTTACCGTTCAAAGTTCATCCTCATGCTGCGCTTGTGGATGCCCGGTAGCTTGATGTTTTCTCCATGCAAGGCCGTTTGCTTTTCTGTGTCAAGGTATTACTACTTACCTGTGGTGATCTGCACTCCACAACTCAAATACATTACCCAGTGCAATCACCCGTGGGTTTTGCCTGCTGGCTATTACAGTATTATTGGACCTCATATGCAAGCTTTCTTTTTTTGTTTAAACCCCAAGTGTGTGATTACATGCCGTTTGTTTTATATCTGTCTCATCGAGATTACTCCATTGAATTCATTTCTATCATGGTTTCATGTAGCTGTTCTGTAGCATGTGAACAAATTATTTATTCGGTCTGTATTCAGTGTTCTTCAAACCATCCTCAGGCATTCTCAACCTCAGATGAACAAAGAGTTGTTTTTGTCTTGACAATAAGGAATTATTCATCTCAAACACTGAAGTGCTTTGTTGCGAATGGACCCAGAGAACCTCAGAGCTCCATGTGGTCTCTTATTAGTATTCATATTGATGTTGCCCTGAAGCATTAGCTAAACTCTCCATAGACACTTGTTGTTAGTGAATGTTCGTCAGCCCCATGGCCATTAAAGCAGCTCTAAGGGGTATTGTGTTTTTTTGCCTTTGAACTAGTAAGCCAAAGGCATGGAAAAAACCTGGCACTGATGAAATCCTACTGCTGTGTTCAATGGTGAAAGCAATGATGAAAGCTTCACATTTTCGGGAAGGTGCTACAGTATGTACTACTACATAGTGGACCGCTAGTCGGAACAACAGATGTTTCTCTAGCCTTTGCTTGACCTATATCCTATGCTGATCAAATGTATTTATTTATGGGTTTTATATTGTTTTATGGTTTCTTTAAGATTAGATGAACTTTTTATGTAGCATCTCTCTTGTGTCACTCCTTCTCTTCCCTCTCAACCCTCTTCCTCCTCCTCCTTCTCTTCCTCATCCTCATTGTCATCATAATCACACCTCCTCCTTCTCTCTCCTTTTCTCTCCTCCTACCCCTCCCCTTCCTCCTCCTCCTCCTCTTCTTCCTCCCCTACTCCAGACGGGCTATGAAGAGGCCAGCCACCTTCCGCTGCCCTTTCCAGAAGAATTGTGTCATCACCAAGAACAACCGGCGGCAGTGCCAGGCCTGTCGCCTGCAGAAGTGTCTCTCCATCGGCATGAGGAAGGAGAGTGAGTGACCACTATCAGTCTGTCTCACTGCGTCTCTATCGTCTGATCAGTCTGTCTCACTGCGTCTCCATAACGCTATCAGTCTGTCTCACTGCGTCTCTATCGTGTGATCAGTCTGTCTCACTGCATCTCCATCACACTGTCTCACTGCGTCTCCATAACGCTATCAGTCAGGCTCACTGCGTCTCTATCACACTGTCAATCCGTCTCACTGCGTCTCCATCAAAATATCAGTAGGTCTCACTACATCTCTTGTCATTCGGTCTCACTCAATGCCAATGGCATTTAGGAGTGTGATTACTGCACAAACAAATCTTAAAGCTATTCCTTTACCTTTACAGAATATTATGTGTTGTAAAAAGGTGAACTCATTTGTGTTGCCTACCAAGACAGCTAATTTAGACCGCTAATTTAGGCCACTCATTTAGACTAAGTTAGACTGCTAATTTAGAGGTCCTTAACAGGAAGCCAAATCTGTGGGTGGCTCTCAAACACTCTCCTTGAACCTCGATGCTCGATCCTCGAGGGTGTTCCCACTGATCTAACTAACAGCTGGATAGACTATCCCAGTGTTGCCGCCCCATCATTCTCTATTTAAATCAGTGAGGATGAGGATCGAGGAAGGAAGGGAGGGTGTATACAATACTAAATGAGAGGTACCCTGTGAATGAGCTCACAGTTGCTCTGCTGTCATGTCTGACCCCTGACCCTTGACCTGTGACCCCGTGACCCCGTGCTCTGCAGTGATCATGTCGGACCAGGCGGTGGAGGAGCGGCGCTGGAAGATCAAGAGGAAGAGGCTGATGGCCGAGCCCATGCTGCTGTCGACCCAGCAGGAGAAGCTCATCCTGGAGCTGAGCACGGCTCTGGAGCAGACCTTTGACCGCACCTGCTCCAGCTTTCATCAGTTCAGCGTCAGTCGGCAACACCTCTACTTTACGACAGTGTACAGTACATGAAGAGATCCAGAAAAGTGTAAAATCACCGCACACTGGTCGACTTGAATGTGCTGATCAGCAAATTTGAGTTTACCAGTGTGCGGCGATTTTATACTTTTTGGTGTTTTTTTAACGACTGCACATCACTAGCACCTGAAAATTAGAATGCTGTGTATAGGAACTGTATTCTTTTTAGTATACATGAAGAGTTCAGATGCGAAACCCTCTAAATCCGTCTGACCACTTTTTTTTTTTTTTTTAAATCAGCATTTTTTTTATCAGGTTCTGGATTTGTATTGTTTTTTGCTTACTAATCGATATTCCAGACCAGGAAGAGAGTGGTACTTTGCGGGTTTTGGAGCTAAATTATTTGATTAATGGATACTATGTGTTGAGCGCATTCACTCATCATCGTTATCTCATTTTTGACGGAGGTGGTTTTGCATCTGAACTTTTCACATGTTGTTACATACACTATAATACTTACATACCTTCATGTATGCATTTGTTATGTATGGATTGTGTGAAATGCACATGTAATGAGCATACCATATAATATGTGTGTGGTCGTAATGAAACACAACTACGAGAATAATATTTCTTTTTATTTGTGAAGTTTGCACAGGAATGATCTTTAAAGTTTTACACATGAATTACCAGGAAAGAAGATAAACCGACACTGATCCATGTTGAACGGGACCTAAAATGTCTGATTTTTTTCTTTCTTAGCCCCTAGATAGGAATGCAGACTCAGTCAACAACCAAACACAGCAGAGCTCTACGTCTAACTCGGTGGCGTCAGAAGAGAGTGACCGCAACTCTAGCTCCGAAGGTCCAGGCTCCTCGTCCTCATCCTCATCTTCGTCTTCGAGCTCCGTGACGTGTGACACTGGGCAGGCGCCAGGCGAGAAGAAAACGGTCTTCACCTCGCTGTCGCACGTCAACGACCTCAGCACATACATGATCCAGAACGTCATCAACTACGCCAAGATCATAAACGCCTTCAGGTCTGTTATCCGTGTCTTGAACATTAAGAGTTTCATTCTATGACGTTGATCTGTCTCAGGAGGACTACGTGTACTTGTCAGGTTTCGGCCTTGACTGACCTAACAAGCTCATCTGTGTTAGAATTTTGTTTCTTCAAATGTGTGCCTTCTGTTTACATTTACAGAACATGCATCTCTCACGTCACTTTCTTCCATTTAAGTCAAACATCTACTCCTCTGTGTTAAATAGTCTGCTCATTCAGTTTTTTGCCATTAACAGCAGACCATGTCGAGAAAAGTAACTTTAGATTTCACACTGAACAATGTTTCATGTGAACCATTGAGCTACTTGTCCACAGTCTCAAGGTGTGTGTTTGTGTGTGTGTGTGTGTGTGTGTGTGTGTGTGTGTGTGTGTGTGTGTGTGTGTGTGTGTGTGTGTGTGTGTGTATGTCTGCCCACCTCTGACAACAGGGCTCTGACGATCGAAGACCAGATCTCGCTACTCAAAGGAGCCACGTTTGAGATAGTGCAGATCCGCTTCAACAGGCTCTTCAACGTCAAGACGGGTATCTGGGAGTGCGGCACCCTGCACTACTGCATGGACGATGCCTTTCGGGGTGAGCGCTCGTCTTCTCTGTAATAACCCGTCTCCACATTCTCCGCTAATGAGATAACTCAGTGCTACTGCAACTGTTTTCCATCAGATACATCATCTGATCGAAAAACAGTTTGTTTGTGTCAAGTGTGTCAATGCGTATGCCTACGCATCATGCTGTGGGTGTGTTGGTTTCGCACTTCCTGAAAAATGATTGCGTCTGTGAGATGCAGTATAAGTAGCACGTGCAAGTACACCATTTCGCAGGAGCAACTTAATGTATGTATGAACATGGATGTATATGTATCACGATTTTGTTCAGAGCGGAGTTAGTTGTGCCCGTGAACAAACATGAACGCTTAATTGAACAGAAAGTATTCTTTGACAGTGCACTTTGACAATGTCGCTGATTGGTTCCTCCCCTGTCGTTCCCTGACAAAAGGTTGATAAGAAGGAGGAAGGGCAGGGCTTGTAGGTCATGTTATAACAAGCATAGCTGTTATGTGGGAAGAGCCCGTTTGTGGCACGCCGCTGTGAAATAAGGAGAAAGAAAGCGAGGGTGAGATTAGTGTGTGTATGTTTGAGTGTGTGTGTGTGAGATAAAGAGATCCATTTTAAAACAGCAGAAGCTTTACAATATGATCCCCGGATCAGTAGATCAGTGGTGTCTTGGTAATTACCTGCCTGTTAAGGACTGGATGTGCTGTGCTCTCTTCAAGTGCCCTTGTTAAAGCACTCAAATCAACCATCCCATTCGCTCCATTGGTCCTGTTTTCTTTTCCTTTCTTCTTATTTGTCCTTTTTTTTCTCCCATTGCTCCACTTTTCTTTTCATCCCTCTTTGTGCCTCTGTCCCTCTGCCACATGCAGAGATAACGAGTGACCCCGTGACCCAGAAAGAGAGAAAGAGAGAGTGTGTGAGAGAGAGAAGGGAGGGGGTGGAAGGGTTAATTAGACGGTGAGGATGCCATGGTCAGAATGAGCTCGCGTTTCCTGCCCCTGTTCTCTTTCTTTTCATTGGACGATGGTAGATGTCTATAGGCCGTTGTCATGGGAGACCACTAGTAGGTGGTCTTAATTCCCCTTTAAACTCATCGGGGGCTTTCTGACAGCTTATCAGTCTCTTAATTGAAGGCATAGAATCATTAGGACCTATAAGCTCTCCCAGAGAGAGCTCACCATAGCAACAGGTGTAAACACAAGGGGGTTGCAGGAAGCTCGGTGCCGATGCCTGCAGGTGTGCAAAAACATATCAGACTTAATGTGATGTGATCTACGCAAACCCATCACATGGTGCATTCAAAAATCCCTTTTACTCTGTTTTTCAACCCTGGTGAAATTTGACCAATTTAAGATTCTGATATCATCCTAGAAACATTCTTGACACTGTCCCTTAGCAACATCCTGGATACCATCCTGCCAAAATGGGTATCAGAATCACAAGTTGGCAAAATTGCACAATGTGATGAGTTTTCCCAGATGTTGTCCTTCATTACATAACACATAGAGTATAGCACTTAATTGACTACATGTGTATGGTACTTAACAGACGCTTTTGACTTGTCTATGTGTACAGTTATCGTGTATTGATGATTTGTATCATGCCCCCTCCCTCTCTCTCTCTCTCTCTCTCTCTCTCTCTTTCTCTCTCCCTCCCTCCCTCTCTCTGTGTAGCGGGTTTCCAGCCCCACCTGCTGGACCCTCTGTTGAAGTTCCACTACACACTGCGGGGCCTTGAGCTGCATGATATTGAGTACACGCTAATGGAGACCATCTCCCTCTTCTCCCCAGGTAACCCCCCCATACCTCATCCTCCTCTCCCTAGATACCCCCCCCCCCCTCTTCTCCCCAGGTAACACCCCCATACCTCATCCTCCTCTCCCTAGATACCCCCCCATACCTCATCCTCCTCTCCCTAGATACCCCCCCCCCCCTCTTCTCCCCAGGTAACACCCCCATACCTCATCCTCCTCTCCCTAGATACCCCCCCCCCTCTTCTCCCCCAGGTAACCCCCCCACACCTCATCCTCCTCTCCCTAGATACCCCCCCCCCTCTTCTCCCCAGGTAACACCCCCATACCTCATCCTCCTCTCCCTAGATACCCCCCCCCCCCCCTCTTCTCCCCAGGTAACACCCCCATACCTCATCCTCCTCTCCCTAGATACCCCCCCCCCTCTTCTCCCCCAGGTAACCCCCCCACACCTCATCCTCCTCTCCCTAGATACCCCCCCCCCCTCTTCTCCCCAGGTAACACCCCCATACCTCATCCTCCTCTCCCTAGATACCCCCATACCTCATCCTCCTCTCCCTAGATACCCCCCCTCCTTCTCTCCGCAGGTAACACCCCCACCCCAACATCCCACCATCATCTCCCTAGATACTCCACCATAACCCCTCCCCCAGGAGTTTTCTCTTCTCCTCCCTCAGGCAAAAAGCTCAGGGCAGGCACACATTCACCACCACATATGACTCTTGCTGCCCGCTCAGCCATGTTCAAGCGTAACACTTTATCCGTGTGCTTTGGTTGGACAGACCGCCCTGGGGTCACAAACCGTGACGTCATCAGCTGTTACCAGGAGAACCTGGCCGTCACCCTGCTGACGTACATCGAGTCCAAGAGGACGGACAGTGAGAAACAGTACGTTTCTGAACTTAAATGACCATCCCATAGATCAACTGCAACGACTGCAAATTAAAGGAGTATAGCTGAGATGCTTAGAGTAGCTGTGCAAATCCTTTGTGTAATAACTAATCACTTTCTGATGTGCATTTTTGTAAACAACTAGTACTGACATGTTTAAATTATTTTCCATGATATATGGTCATTATGGTCATGGCCATTATGGTCATTATGGTCATGATATATGGTCATGATACTGTATATAGACATACGGGCAGCCGTGGCCTTCTGGTTAGGGCTTCGAACTTGTAACCGGAGGGTTCCCGGTTCGATCCCCGACCAGTCCACGGCTGAAGAGCCTTTGAGCAAGGCACCTAACCCCTCACTGCTCCCTGAGTGCCACTGGTTGGGCAGGCAGCTCACTGCTCTGGGTTAGTGTGTGATTCAAAATGAGAACATTGCAAGTCAGTGCTTTTGATGTGGCATAATTTGATATATTTAGGATATAGTCCAACACTTTTAGGCTTATGAAAGTGAACTGAAACTGAAACTGTTAGGTGGCAATGAGGTTGTTGAGGTTCTCCTAAATAATGTTGCAGAGACATATTCAAACATGGACAAAATCCATGTCTCTACAACTAAATGTAATTGAAGTGATAAAACCAATTGACTGTTGCTCAACTCTCCCTCTCTTCCCTATACTGTTATGCATCAGCCTGCTGTTCCCAAAGATCATGGCGTGCCTGACGGAGATGCGAACAATGAACGAGGAGTACAGCAAGCAGGTGATGCAGATTCAGGACATCCAGCCAGAGTTGTCCCCACTCATCCTGGAGGTGGTCAGCCAAGACAGCTAACTATGGCGACCGCTAGCCGCTCCGACAGCTAGCTCAGATAAATGACAGCTGTTGCATAGAGGACACTGGAACGCTGTCTCTCTCTCTCACTCACACACACACACACACACACACACACACACACACACACACACACAAGCACTGTACAAAACTGGGATGGAGATTATTTGGAATGACCTAGCTGCCTAATGTAGACATTGAACAAAACCTCAACTTAACTTTGAATTTTTACCTCAACAATACTTTTAGTGTGTCCTTGTTCAGAGATGAGGTGACATAAGTGCTCAACTCTGGAGCAAACAATACTTTATTGACATGCCATGGACCCAGACACAGACCCAGACACACACAGACACACACAGACACACACACACACACACACACACAGACACACACACACACACACACACACACACACACACACACACACACACACACACACACACACACACACACACACACACACACACACACAAATACCAATCCAATGCTGCTATGGAATCTAAAGGGATCACATTAAATACCACTGGAGGTTGTCATCAGCACAAGTAATCTTTTTGAATGTGGAGGATTCAGGCACTGGGAACAAATTCAAAACAAAAACCACTGAAGCCTCATAACATTTTGTATGAAATTTCCTTACAGGAGATGCCCATACTAACAAGACAATCCAGAGATCATGGGATTGATTTGAATAAGATCGAAACCCTATACTATGCTATGCTTACAAAATGTGGCAGTGTACAGATACTGTATGAACTTGAACTAAATTGTACATGTATGTATGTATGGTTAATGTTCGCCTACTGTATGCTCTGTCTAAAGATTTTTATCTGAATCTATGATTTTGTCAAATCGATTTACCTCCGGCCAGTCACCAATTACTGTTATGTGACTATCCTACCATTTGGTGAAATTTCAGAGTTTAGTTAATCCTAAAATATTAGGTACATTTATTGCAGAAACAATCAGGTTATTTGTGAGAAGTTATGTTTTGGAGACATTTAAAAGTGCCATGCCTGTCTCACAGGCCCAGGTTGTCTGGCTTTTGCATTTGTTTCTTGTACATACTATGCAAGACCAGAACTACTGTAGCTTGCAAGCACAATCACCAGATCGTAGGCCAGAGAGGATCTCAACCACATTGATCAGGACCACAGACATAGAGCCAGTACTGTTGCTATGGAAGCATAGGGGTTATGCGGAATGCCAGACGGCTACACTGGAAAACAGGTCTAATCACATCCGCTTATTGAGTGATAGCATTGATTCTGACAGCAATTAAGTTATCGTCAATTAAAATACTGTTAAACTGCATTTTAAATCTGGTTTTATGGTCTGTATGTTAGGTATGTTTTGTACAAAAGCATGCAAAGATAAAAAATAAAAAAAAACATAAACACTGATTTGAGTATTCAACAAAATCGGTGGTCCAAATATAAAACAATGTTTTAAATATGACCTATATACCTTCATCTGCTTATTTATCAACATTTTAACTGTGTATGTGCTAAAATCAACATTATAGCTCTACAAGCAGATGTAATTAGACATGTTTTCCGGTGTAGTCTTCTGACGTTAGGCATAACCCGTATTATTATAGTCCATTGGTTCCTAATGAGGCCTAAGGGCTGCGTTCTACGGCACTGTTCTCAGGGGTCTTTTTTGATCAACAAGGAATTGGTTCTCGAAGGTTCCGTTCAGAATTGTGTGATCCATGGTGTCATCCTAGTGAACCAGCCCGCATCCTAGTGAACCAGCCCGCATTCCCACCATTTTTGAATGGGACCAAGGAATGCGTCATGGTGAGAGGGTGTTGCGTTAGAACTATGGAATGACAAGGGCCGCGTTTCCCCAGATTCGTGAAGAAGCTCTTAAGTGCTAAGAACTTCTTAGGGGCGTTCTTAGAATGTTCTTAGAGCGCCCCTAAGAAGTTCTTAGCACTTACGAGCTTCTAAACGAATCTGGGCAACCCGGCCAATGCCACTTGAGTTCACAGGAACTCAGTTTGGTGCCAGCTCCAAACAGAGGCGGACATCTCGGGTTCAGAGAGTAAAAATCCTGCCAAGTGTTTAATCCAACCATTTAGTAAACCAGCTCATCCTAATCAGCAGCCCGGTAGATCAGGGCCGAGTTTCCCAGATTCATTAAGAAGCTCATTAGTGCTAAGAACTTAGGAAAGTTCTTAGAACGTTCTTAGAACGCTCCTAAGATGTTCTTAGCACTTAAGAGCTTCTTAACAAATCTGGGAACCCCGGCCCAGATAATTAGTGATATCACCTGTGTTAAGTGCAGGACTTTAACTTTCTGGAACCAGGATGTTCGCCTCTAGCTTTTGAGAACTGGAGAGAGATGGCTCTGGACTGCTTCTCTGTTGGTAGAAAATGCCTGAGTGTGTGTGTGTGTGTGTGTGTGTGTGTGTGTGTGTGTGTGTGTGTGTGTGTGTGTGTGTGTGTGTGTGTGTGTGCGTGTGTGTGTGTGTGTGCGTATGTGTTGTTTTCTGCACAACTGGCTTTATTTATCAACGGCACCTTTCCTCGTGAGCAGACTTCATTGACCCACAGAAGAGCACAAGTCAGTTATCTCATGTCACTTGTGCCTGGTCCATGCCTTTCAGCGCAACGTGACGTGACGCCAGAGAGAACCTGCACTCTATAGTGCATGCGGCCCTTTGTGATTGTTTGTGATTTGTGATTGTTAACAAGGTGTGTATGTTTATTGCTAATGTTATGTTAATGTGTCTAACTGAATTGTCATCACTAGATTTGTGGAAGTACTGTTTTTTATCCATGATGAGAATGTCCATGTCTCTATGAGACCATAGAGTTAGAGTTAGTGTGCCCTCTACTGGTAGAACTGGTGTAGTGTGCCTTGGAGAACATCTGAGTATTTCTGATGTTTTGGTTTTGTTTTGTTGTGTTGTGTTTTCTGTATGTGTTTGTACAAGTTTACCACATTCTACCTATGGCGATACTCTCTAGTTTTGTTGTAAATAGGTGTGTCATGGTTGATGCACTAAACAGGTTTGTAAAGTTTTGCATAAATGTTTATGTTGGACCAACACATGTTATCAGTTGGACCAACTACAGCTCTGAAAAAAAATTAAGAGGCCACTGCACATTTTTCTGATTTCATCCTATGGTTGCTGAGTGACAATGAGTTGACGGTCTTAGAGACCACTGCAAATTTGAATATGACCATCAACTCATTCGAATGTCACTCAGCAACCGTGGGATGACATCAGAAAAATGTGCATGTGGTATTTTGATATTTTCCAGACCATGTTGTCAACCAACAAAACAAAGACGAATTCAAATGAGATGTTTGGGCAGCCTACTGTATGTTGAGCATTCCAATTTAGCAAAGGATGTCTAATCTATAAGCTCATAATTTCAGGTGCGCCCATTCAAACAGCTTTATTGAACCAAGACGAACTGTGAACTGTGTTTTTGTGAACATTGATAATGTTGCTTTTGGTAAAGGGTAAAGATGGCGGTGACAAGCCATTTTTCAAGTAACTTCTAGGAACTCACGGTAGGGTCTACCCCACAGCATGAGGACATTCTGGGCAAAGTGCAAAGTTGTAAACTTAACTAAAGCTAATTTACTCTAAGAACTACTGTAGGCACAATCAATGTTCTATTAAAACAGCATGGGAAAGACCTTCACCACATAGACGCTGATGCATCAACTCAATGTTCCCACATTGTCCCACATCCCACATGTTCTAAGGACCTGCATGTCAGCTTTTGCATCTTCAATGTAAGTTTTATAAGGACAAATGTTTTCACTCATCATTGTTGGACAACTGATTGTGTTGATGCCTTACACATGCTTGTTTGATACTGCTTCAGGTCGTTTGGATATTATGTCAGGTGGATTTGTACCAGTCCTTCCTCAGGGTACTGTAGGTTATGCATAGCCACCAGACTGTGCTTACTGCTGTTTCATCATGTCCTCAGTAATAAAATGGGTGACATAATGTATGTTCCAAAAACAGTGAAAGTGTGTTTGTCCTTTCCAGAGGTGCAGAAAAGTTTTGAGTGATTTAAAGCAATGTTGGTCAGCTGTCTTGTAAAATGTGTTTTATGGTGTGTAATCTTGCATGATAAGAATGTTACGTGTCTACCATAGGATGGAGGATCAGGAAACGCTATGCACTATTTAGACTAAATATGGTTTGCACAATTACAACATTAGCCTTCATGTTACTTTGTTCAGAACAACTCTAGTTGTTGATAGCATGCAATGATACAGTATTGCTTTTTAACAGGTGTTTGTAGAGTAGAGAAATCTTCAAGACAAAAGGTGATGTTGGTAAAGAAAGAGTCAGGAGAGATGGGTTCATTTCCAGGCTATCCTACTCTTTATTTAATGCAAATTACAGTACCAGGTAACTATTTCTCTGAATCTGAGTCACACCAAGGACCAAAACGGACATATTTACAAGGAAAAGGAGACACTTAGCATACCTTCACAGAAAAAAAGTATATATTTCAAATAAAATAAAAATTTCAGTCACAAACGAGAGGCATTCAAGTAGTAGTTAATGTTATACAGGTTATTGTTTCAGCTGTATTTTTTGTCTTTATCTTCTTTTAAACCCAAGACAGTTGTGTTTCTGTTTCAAATCCACAAGTGGTGTGTGATGCGTCTGTTTACAACCAACAGTCCTTGTAGTTTTGTATATATTTTTTTCTTCTTTTTCTTGTTACCAGACATTTTTTGGTAAATATTATTTTAAACATTTGTGTCTTTACATGTTTTAATTTCTTTTTTATTTCTTTTTTTTCTTTTTTTTCTTCTTTTACTCTTGAGTCACAAGAAAGTGGTCACACCATTTTGTGGATAGCAACACATACATGAATGCAAATCTTACAAGCAAGCTTTACATCAGAAGTTGGGCAGAGGAGCAGGAGTGGGTCTAACGGAGGGTGCTGGGTGGGGATGGGGGGGTGGTGTTGAGATTGGGGGGGGGGGGGGGGGGTTGGAGGGGTGAGCTACAAGACCCCTCTAATGTGTGCTATTGACTGTGTGTCATACATCGTGGACAGGAGAGACCAAACAAACAAAACAAAACAAATCATTATTGCCTCCAAGGGGTGGGGTGGGGGGGGGGGGTGTGGCTTAGGTCTGGTGATGAGTTATGACATCACTGTCTGGCTTTGGTAGTGAGATGCTCAACAATGTTAACACTTTCTTCTTTTTCAGAAGTTACGACAGAAAAAGGCCCAGGGAAAGCACAAAAATGAGTGTGTGTGTGCGTGTGTGTGTGTGTGTGTGTTCTTAAGGTTTGGCGAGGGGCATTTCTGTGTACACGACCCCTCTGTTTTCACCTGCAGAATCAAGCACCAGACTCCGTGACAGTACCACAGGGTGACATACATTCAGGGGATGGGGGCGTCAGCGTGTCGTGTTAATGCGCAAATAAAAATGCTATGAAGAAAACAAAACAAAAAAAGAACGGATAGGAGAAGGCAGGAGGGTGTCAACAAGTCTGTCCAATCAAAAGCACCCAAGAGAGGGGTGCAGAGTAAGAGGCTACTGTGTTAGGGTGTGTGTGTGTGTGTGTGTGTGTGTGTGTGTGTGTGTGTGTGTACGGAAAAGAACTCGTCTTCTTTTGTGTGTCTGTGTATATGTGTGTGTGGTGTGTGCGTGTGTGTGTGTGTGCTTGCACTGAAGAGAATTCTTCTACTTTTGTGCGTGTGTGTGTGTCAGAGAGAGGGAGGGCTGAAGGGATGTCAGGATTGAAGGGCGGAGCGGGAAACATGAGGAAGCAAAGGCACTCCAAACTATAGACACTATACAGGACCGGTTATTGTTACAATATAGCTGGCACCTACTGTACATATAAGATTGAACTCTATGGCTGGAGAAAGCTTGTCTACAGTATCCAACAATCAGTTCATATTTGCCCTGAATATTTTCTTAATCTTTCTCACTTATGTTTTGTGTTTTAATTTTTTGTTTCCTTTTTTTTCTTTTTTTTTCTTTTTTTAAATTCCTCACCCTTTTGTTTTTGCTCTTTAAACAGTTCTTAGGTCAGCCTATTTACATACAATGAACATACCCACAAAACAAAATCAACAAAACCAAAATAAAACAAAAAGAAAGAGAAAAACAAAGCAGAAAAGCCAGAATTTGGTGAGGAGCAAATGGTAACCTACTATATATTCATATATATGGGTATATAAATATATACAAGATTTATCGTTGATGCCATTAGTCCTTATACAAACCAGGGTTATCCGTTCTTGTAGTGTGCGTTTGTGTTTCGTATAGACCGCTTTCCTGTGATGTCGCGGCATCATGACCGACAGTTCTGAAAGACCGGTGTTTCAGAGACGTGGCTCTCGAGAGGGAGACAAATGATAGCAGGGAAAATGAAAGTAAAAAAAGAGTTAAGAAGCAAGAAAAAACAAAAACCAACAGACGGGGGGGGGGGGGGGGGGGAAGCAACAGGCAGGTAGTGGTTAATATGACGCGGCTGTTTTTTGGGTAGACGACAGGAGCTTGAGCTCCGAGTGTGGCCCAGACTCAAGAGCACGTCAGGCGGATCTCCACCGGCCTGCTTGTGCGACTGGAAATACGATGCGACGCAGAACCCACAGAAAGCTCCTAACTCACACACGAAGGCAGAAGGCTACGTTTGTTCCCGTTCTGCTTGACAAAAAAAAAAAAAAAAAAAACAAGACAAAAAAAGGAAAGCAGGGACTGCCTGCTCTTTATCGACCTGTGTGCGTCTGTTTGTCTTTCCCCCCCCAGCACTCCCGACCCCCGCCCTCCCCTCCCCTCCCTCCTTCTGAAATCCCCACTGCCTTTGGATAAGTCAAGGAGCTGTGACGTAGCCCAGCCTGGAATCCGAAGCAGGGAGACTGGGAAACTGCCGCACATGCAAAAAAAAAGAATAAATAACCCAAGCCGGGGAGAGGTGGACGGACGGGAGGCTGAAACGCATGTCGACGTTGTCCGAGGGGAAAAAAACTCAACAGCCCGCGGACAGAGAACACCCTCAGGGCCGCCGTGGAAGCATCCGGCGTGGAGAAACCGCTCCTGCGCGAGAGGCAAGATTCCCAACACGCCACAACCGTTTCAATGCGCGTGTACAGATTTGTATATTTTACCATTTTCTTGGAAAAAAAGGCAGCAGCAAATATTGCAACTGCATACTTAACATTTGTGACCTCAATGGACTTCAAACCCAACAAATTCTCAATATCTGTTAATTATATATATATGTATGTATATATATGTATCATTTTACATAATGCAAAGTAATATATAAAGTGTGTATGCATGTATAATGCACAAACACAGATAAACAGAGACATGTCACACACACATCTCACATGCCAATCAAAAGGTCTGACCATCACCCCACCCCTTTCAAAAAGCCCTTAGCCTCCCCTCTCGCCATACCAAATCAAATAAAATGACATTAAAACAAACAAACCAAAATGAAAAGAAACACATGAAAATGAAAAAAAAACAGTTGTTTGCTCGCGAGTTGTTTAAAACGCCCCCCATTTAAAACTTCAACCGCATTGGGAACCCGTCTTTGCGAGTACGTTGCTTGTGCATGCGAAAAACAACGTGGGTTCATTCGTATATATTTATATATATAACTTTATATATTTTTTTTACTTATTTTTCAACTTTTTTTTTCTCAAAGTGTACATATACGACCGCTTCAATATAGGACTAATAAAATTAGGTCAATATAGCTCGTTTTTACTTTTTAACTTTTTTTTTTTGCTTTCTATCTGTTCAAAAGAATAAAAGTGAGGCCTACATGTCTGGATGCTCCCAACCAAATTCAAGCCATGCACCATACAGAGGATCCAGAGTCAGTGGGCTGGAGCCTGGGGTGGGAGAGGTCAAGGGTCAAGGTCATCACCAAGGTCATGGGGGGGTGGGGGGGTGACGGTAAGTGAGCAGTGATTGAGAAATGGAGAGAAGAGAGTGTGAGAGACAGTGGGAGGGGGAGAGAGAAAGAGAGAGAGGGAGGAAGGGAGGGAAGTGGATGGATTTCAGCTACAGGATTGCTTCCACTGAGGGGATTGTCCTCTGAGAGCTACGAGGAGCTCTCTGGCTGTGCGTGTACAGGTGTGTATGTTTGTGTGTGAGTGTGTGTGCGTGTGTTTCTCTGAGAATATGTGTTTGTGAGCGTGTGTGTGGGTACGTGCATGAGTGTGTATTTGTGGTGGTATGCTGTGTGTATGTGTTCCTCACCGTCTCTCCTTCTTTCTCTTAGTCTGCCCTTGATCACTCCCTCCGTCCACACACACACACGAAGACTACGATCCATACACACGTCTTCTTTTCAGAAACATACAAAAGGTTTTTTTCTCTTCTATTTTTTAGAAAATAAAAACAGCACAATAAGGGGGGAGGGATTCGACAATGTTGGTACATGTTCCTCATCTTTTCAGTGGGTGCGGGTGTGAGTGTGTGTGCGTGTGTGTGTCAGTATTTGTGGGTTTTGGGGATTCTACCCGCCCCCCTCTCTCTGGCTGGCATCTGGCGGCCAATGAGCATTGGGGTGGGTGTGGCTTCGGTCAGAGGGATGGGTCTGATTGGTTGGGGCACTCAGGTGGAGCTGTTGGAGGCGGAGGCAGAGGCAGTAGTGGTGGTCTGGCCACGGTCTCCACTGTTGGCATCTGCAGGCAAGAGAGACCAGAGGTCAGAGGTTATCACATGACGTATCCAGGAAAAGGATTTTTTTTAAGGACAAATTTAACCTTGCTGTCCCAACAAAAAAAAATCTGTATTAAACTGATTTGAACTGAATAATATCAATCATAAAAAAATATCATTGTACAATTTCTACTTCTAGTGTGAGTTCTTCCTCTCGAGGTTCACCCCGGAAGAGGAGACAGGACTGGAGGTGGGGGGGGGAGGAGGGGGCAGTGTTGCCAAGTCTTGAGAGAAAAATAAGCAACTGGGTCTCTGAAAACAAGCCCAAAACAAGCGTTGGTGGGGGTGTCAGACTGACCTGTGGTGGCTGAAGCGTTGGTGGGGGTGGAGGCTCCAGCCTGGTTACGGGCGTGGGCAGGGATCAAGATGGAGGCCAGGGAAGGATTACTGGACAACTCTGTGTGTGTGAGAGAGAGAGAGTGAGAGAGAGAGAGAGGGAGAGAGAGAGAGAGAGGGAGAGAGAGGGAGAGAATTAAAGCAAGAGAGAATGAATGAAAGGAAGGTAGAGAATGAATGAAAGAGAGGTGAGAATGAGATAAGAGTGAACATGCTTTTTTGGCATCCACAAGAATACCCACTTACCCAAACAAATACAATATTCAGTACAGGTAAAACAAATAGTATTTTACAGTGTACAAGTACAAGACAAGAAACAAGGGCATGGAGGTTAACGTCACCACTCAGGATAAGAGATCTATTCTTGAGGACGCTACCTCTCTTTACAACAGACAGAGAGAGAGAGAGAGAGAGAGAGAGAGAAGTACACTCAACAGGTAGAGATATGTGTGAGACAGGTCTGGTGAAGTTCAACCAGACAGAGACAGGCAGACAGACAGACAGACAGAGATAGACGGACGGACGGACAGACAGACGGACAGATAAACAGACAGAGAGAGAGAGAGAGAGAAGTATACTCATCAACAGGTAGAGATATGTGGGAGACAGGTCTGGTGAAGTTCAACTAGACAGGGACAGGCAGACAGACAGACAGACAGACAGATAAACAGACAGACTCCTCTGCGGAGCGGTCGACTCACCCTGAGTGGTGAAGTTGAAGAGCGAGGGCTTCTCGCGGCCGTTGGGCAGCTTGACGTTGGGCTCGCGCAGCTCGTCGAAGAAGGAGTGGGCGCAGGCCTCCAGCGGCGTGAGCCGGGCCGTGGGCGTGTACTCCAGCAGCCGCGAGCACAGCGCTATCGCCTCCGGGGGCGTGCGGGGCCGGAACACCTGCCAGCCAATCACCGCACGGTCACAGACACCACACAGCCAACCAGGGAGAAGCAGGAACACAGGTGGTCAGTCAATGATGACACCGTATGAATGTTAATCAGACAGCCGGATCTGAATGGAGATGCCAATCCATCTGTTTATACTGTATAGCTGTCCTTGTATCATTCATATTTGCAAAGTCAGCCAATCATAGGGTAGAACCTTTATCTTTTGGCCAATCAAACTAGATCTGGTGATTCATTACCTGGTGCCAACAACAGGTAATATGCCAGCACAGGCTTCTCATTTTATGAGTCCAATTCATACAGACAGTACTTTATCAATTTTTTTTTTTTTAACTATTTTTTTTTTCAGGTCAACAACAAACAAACAAAAAACAAACAAACAAGAAACATCCGATGAAAGAGTGACTTCACAGACACGTTATGGTGGAGACACACAGAATGCACGTGGTGTGAGCTTGGTGATGCAAATGTAGCTATGACATCAACGCACACATGGACATATCACATATTCTCTTCCTTTCTCCCATGTAATGTATGTCTGATAACATAAAATATAAATTCCAAAACAACTATCAAATCAAAGAAGAACATCAAGAAAACAGCTGAAAAACATGTGGCGTTAAACTGGTCCTGACTGACTAAAGGGATCTGTAGTTCACAGACCAATCACCAGAGGGCGCATGACCTACCCATGAGGTAAATTGAGTAACATATTTGGTTTACTATGTGGGGTAAAGGCAGTCCAAAGAGCTAATTGCGAGACCAGAAATAGTTTAGCTTCCGAATTTGGAATGGGCATACAGGGCCAATCACCTCTATCCTGTCGCCAGCTATGGCTAATCTTCTCTGTTTGGTGATACAGAGTACTGGCCTAAGTCCATACATGTTTGTGCCATTATATGTGTGCATATCTGTATGTGTGCAGATACCTGCCAGAATGCTTATTCTGGATAAGCACTGGAAATTACAATACAATTACCCTGCATGAACAGAGGCTTCACAATGACTTCCA
>NC_084997.1:25518169-25519602 GCF_963854185.1 Sardina pilchardus
TGCCGTATAAAAGTAATAATTGTTTAAACACTGTCCCCTCTCGTATGGCATTCAGTGACGTACAGTATTTGGCAGCAAGACCTGCTGTCTGTCCCTGCTGTCCAAGTAAGATTGCCTTTATTTTTTGTTCTTCTAGATTTGGGAACCCTGGGATTAGGCTTGTAAGCCTGTCAAAGTATGACTTCCGTATAGCTGTATACATCTCACAGTGAAGAGGAAAGTGCAGCTCAGTCTCAACTCACTCATTTTGCAGCTAGACTGTGGTCACTGAGTCTGTATTTGGTCAGGATCTGTCTCTGCTTTATATCTCTAACAGTAAAGAGATATTCCTCCAATTGGTATCAGGGTTTATGGACCTCTCTCTCTCTCTCTCATTCTGTCCATCTTTCTCCTATGCTGTATCCCTCTCTCTTCATTTCTCTCTCTCTTTCTGTCTCTCACTTCTCCCCCTCTTTGCTCTACTGACGAGTGACCCTGAAAATGAGCCAACATGGCCACCTGTGGGGTTGGTGTGTGTCATTGAAGTGGTGTGTGTGTGTGTGTGTGTGTGTGTGTGTGTGTCTCATTGTGTGTCACTGACAGGTTCAAAAGTATGAAACAAGCACAAACTTTGGGGAATTGTACTGGCCACAGTCATTCCATGGGGAAAACTATGGTAACATGATCAAAGTGTTCATCTACACTGTGTCATCCCCACTCTCTCTCACTCAGTCACTCACTCTTTCACTCACTCACTCACAAAGTCTTTCACTCACTCACTCACACTCATCAGAATGGGAAAGTGGGGTGACTCAAGTACTTGTCACTCGTGTGTGTGTGTGTGTGTGTGTGTGAGCTGTCTGTTCTGTTCTCCACACACACACACTTCCCGGAACGTTGACCCCCTGCTGGGTTGGTTTGTAACATCACATCACGCAATGCAGCGCTGGCATGACCTTTGCTCGTACTGTGGCTCCGTGACCTGAGTTCATGCCTGTGTCAACGCGCTGAGTCACTGCCAATACACCTAAAGTTAGCTACTGGAAACCATCTGACAAATTGAGCAGAGCTGTTACAACTTGCAGTACTCGCGCGATCGCTCTAGGACCGCCGTAGACACACACAAATAAATGTAATGGTCTGGAATGAATGTTCTGTTTTTATTTATTTGGGATATATACTGTATGTATGGATGCAATTATCCATTTGCATTATTAACGTGCTGTGTTTGTTTATGGGGATTTAAGAGTTATGATCAGAATGCTATGTTATGTGATATATACCTCTGGAGTAGAAGCTGCAATGGGGATGACCTTAGAGCCTGAGAGTGAAGCAGGCCCCTGATAAGGGTTCACTCTCTCTCTCACTCTCTCTGTCTCCCTCTCTCTCTTCTCTCTCTCTCTCTCTCTCCCTCCCTCTCTCTCTCTCTCTCTCTCTTCTCTCTCTCTCCCTCT
>NC_084997.1:25519802-25529802 GCF_963854185.1 Sardina pilchardus
GCATATCTCCAGATTTATTGGACATGAAAGCGAACAGCTGATGCGAACAAGATGGCTGACAGGCCGAGATATGTGTCTCTGGGAAAAACTGTTTGTGAGTGTGTGTGTGTGTGTGTGTGTGTGTGTGTGTGTGTGTGTGTGTGTGTGTGTGTGTGTTGCCTAATGGCCAAGGGTGCCATGTTTTAAAAACAGTGTGGACTTTACACAACACCATCAGATGTTCCTTTGAAATCATCTGTGAGTCATGCACCAAACATAGCATGTGTGTGTGGTGTGGTGTTTAAGTGTTTTTGTCTGTGTGTGTGTGTGTGTGTGGTGTGTGTGCGTGTTCTCAGGAATGAATTGTGAATCTGTGTGGCTAAAAAGGTAACTACAGTTGTTTGTAGCTGTGTAGGTATAGTTGTTTGAGTAAATGTGTGTGAGTATGAGTGTATTTTGGTTTGTTGAACACACAAGGTTGTATGCGTGTGTGTGTGTGTGTGTGTGTGTGTGTGTGTGTGTGTGTGTGTGTGTGTGTGTGAGCAGTGTCACGTTTGAGCTGCCTCGTGCAGCAGTGAAATTCCTGAGCTGTTCTAGCAGAGTTTCTGGGGTGTTCTTGCGGAGTTCCTGGGATGTTCTATCTACGTTCCTGAGCTATTCTAGGTGACTTCCTGGTTTCTGTGTCACTGGGATTCAAGGAAAAACTGGAGCATTGGAACCATTTATCATCAGCTGCCATAGGAACCAAGGAGAGGTGTGTGTGTGTGTGTGTGTGTGTGTGTGTGTGTGTGTGTGTGTGTGTGTGTGTGTGTGTGTTTGCTTGTATGTTTGTGTGTGTGAGTGTGTGTGTATCAGAGAGAGAGATAGCGTGTGTGTGGTGTGTGTTTGTATATGTGTGTGTGTGTGTGTGTGTATGTGTGTGTGTGTGTGTGTGAGAGAGAGAAGAGTGTGTAGTGTAAGTGTGTACATACGCCCTACGTCCTCACAAAAGAAGAGGATAAGGGAGGGAGAGAGAGGGGGAGGGGGTTAAGAGAAATAAAGAGGGATGAGGAGAGAACAGAGAGAATGAAAGAGAGAGAGAGAGAGAGAGAGAGAGAGAGAGAGAGAGAGAGAGAGAGAGATCGGATGAATGGCTCTGCCACAGGCGAAAGAAGAAGTCATTAGATCAAGCAGCAGTGACTGTCAGATTGAAGGTCACCGCAGGTCAGATGAGACTTCAGCGTGTGTGTGTGTGTGTGTGTGTGTGTGTGTGTGTGTGTGTGTGTGTGTGTGTGTGTGTGTGTGTGTGTGTGTGTGTCTGTGTGTGTGTCTGTGTCTGTGTGTGTGCGTGTGTGTGTGTGTGTGTGTGTGTGTATGTCTGTGTGTGTGTGTGTGTGTGTCTGTGTGTGTGTGTGTGTGTGTGTGTGTGTGTGTGTGTCTGTGTGTGTGTGTGTGTGTGTGTGTGTGTGTGTGGAGCTGGATGAAGTTACGCTAATGAGTAAGTCAGCTGGCAGCACTAGCAGCATTGCAAGTGTAACTGCAAGATAAATCTATATATATGTTCCACATAACTCAGCGTGCAGATGCATGGTTATACCTCTGCCTATGTCTTTGTGTATGTGTACGTGTTCATGCATGTGTGTGTGTGTGTGTGTGTGTGTGTGTGTGTGTGTGTGTGTGTGTGTGTGTGTGTGTGGTGTATGGACAGCTGCACATGGAGCAAACATATAGCAAGCAGTACGTCTTTGGATGTGAGTGAGTGAGTGTGTGTGTGTGTGTGTGCACGTGTACAGTACGTGTCTGTAAAGTACAGGCCTAAAATTAGCCAACTCTCAGTTGCAGCTCTTACTAGACCACCCCCTGCTCCCCTTCCTTTTCTCCTCTCTCTCTATCTCTCTTGCTCTCTCTCTCTCCTTCCTTTTTCCACCTCTCTCTCTCCTTCTTTTTCTTCTCTTCTCTCTCCTTCCTTTCCTCCCCCCTCTCTCATCCCCCGTTTTTTACCTCTCTCCACTTCTCCTCCTCTCCCACTCCCTTCTTCTCCACTTTCTTTCAATCCCTAACAAAATAAATAAATATACAAAATAAAAGTAATTGATTTTATTATACGGCTCTCTAGAATGTTGAGGGAGCTCCCATTCACTTTCAATGGGCCTCTCCAACGTTCTACCGGTCAGTTATTTTTCATCATATAAAATTAGAAAAGCACTCCGAGAGTGCAGACCTCTACAAAGGGACAACATAACCGCTTCCTGGATGCAGACGGTGATACGGATCAATCCCAAAATTGAATGGCTCCTTGGGTCATTTCACACGTTTCCTGAAAATTTCATCAAAATCCATCCATATCTTTTTGAGTTATCTTGCGAACAATCAATCAATCAAACAAACAAACAAACAAACAAACCCCATTGAAAACATAACCTCCTTGGCGGAGGTAACAATTCTACCTTTATATGTTCTGTTTTGTGCTGCTCCAAAGCGGCGTGTACGTGTAGGCTAAAAGTGTGAGGAGCAGCACAATGTGAGCAGTGTGTGGAGTGCGGAGCTAAATAAAGCCGGTCATGTGGGTTTGGGGCGGCTGAGACGGGGTGCAACACAGAGACGCGGAGAGACAGCCTGAGGAGCCGAGCTGTCGCAGGTTTGTGCAGAGTCATGCTGTGTGTGTGTGTGTGTGTGTGTGTGTGTGTGTGTGTGTGTGTGTGTGTGTGTGTGTGTGTGTGTGTGTGTGTGTGTGTGTGTGTGTGTGAGAGGGAGAGAGAGTGCGTGAGAGACACGTGGTAGTTGGGCTGTCTGGACCCGAGCTTGACTTGACATCTGAGCGTGTCAGTCCATCTGACAGATGCCGGCACCTGCTCACACACACACACACACACACACACACACACACAGAGACACACAGAGACACACACACACACAGGCGCTCACTCACCGACATCGTACCCCCTCACACACTCACACACTCACAGTGACTCACGGAAATCACGTCCAACACACACACACATTCCAGAGACACTTTGGCCACCAAGTCACCTCTCAGCGCAAATCAGGAGAGAGATAGACTAAAGAAACAGACAGAGAGACAGAGAGGCAGAGAGAGAAAGAGAGTGAGACAGGGAAAGAGAGGGACGGAGGGCTGGATAGATGGACAGAGCACAGAGAGGGGGTGAAGGAGGAGAGTGACACTTGCCTTGTCTCCACTGGAGTAGAAGAAGTAGCGGAGGCGCACTATGTTGCAGTGGTCCAGTTTCCTCATGATCTGAAGCTCTCGGTTCTGAGAGAGAGAGGGAGAGAGAGAGAGGGAGGCAGAGGGAGAGAGAGAGAGAGAGAGAGAGAACAATCAAAATATTAATCTCAAAGTGTAAAAACTCTAAAAGTGTAATCACACTAAAATCTCTTCACAAAATGGTAATACTTTTTTACTCTTTATGGCAAGCAAGCCCACACACACACACACACATACACAAACACACAAGCACACACACACACACACACACACACACACAAACACACACACACACACACACACACACACACACACACACACACACACACACACACACACACACACACACACACACACACACACACACACACACACACACACACACACACACACACACACACACACACACAAAACACTACAAAGCCAACCAATAACTCATAACACATTGCATGCATCCCACAGTAATAATGGTTGTTCCATGCCTCCAGGTTTTTTCCACTTTAAAACAATAAAACACACCAGCTACCCCAGCTACACCTGCTCAGCTCTCTCTCTGTCTCTCTCCAGGCATCTCTTCATCTCTCTATCTCTCCATCTGTCCATCACGTGTGTCAATCTTCACCTCCGTCAGACTGTCTGACACCGCTCTCTTACATCTCACTCTCATTACAAAGAACCAGATCTAATTCACTCCCTCAGTTTCCGTCCTAACACCACAACACACACACACACACACACACACACACACACACACACACACACACACACACACACACACACACACACACACACACACACACAACACAAAGTGTGGGCTGTATGTATGTTCAAAGATAGCTCTAATCTCTGCTGTAAGTGTTGAGTGTGGGTGGCGTGTTGTCTTTGTTGGTGGATGTACAGTATGACTCAAGTGGAATAGCACCAAACACACACATCCAGTGTTAAACAGTAGAGCGCACACGTGAGAATCAGACTCGGGTGAATTTGGGCAGCCGGAAGAGTGGGGAACACTTGACTAGTCTGCTGTGTGCTTATAGAGATGTTAGAGTGTCTGCTGAGATTCAAGTTCAGTATGTGAAACTGTTGTTGAACTTACTGAACATCACTCAGAGTCACACACACACACACACACACACACACACAGACACAGAGACACAGAGACACAGAGACACAGAGACACAGAGACACAGACACAGACACAGACACAGACACAGACACACAGACACACACACACACACACACACACACACACACACACACACACACACACAGTGTGAACAGATAGTTTGTTGTCGATAATCTGAGCATCTGCAGATAGTTTAAAGGGGACTACCCAAGTAAAGGGTGACTGAAAAGTTATGAATTGAGCCTATTGTGTGTTGTGTGGGAACACTGAGCTCAATAAAAAAGGAATGTCCGCAACACTGCTTTGAGCTCCCATTTGATATAAAACAAATAAGCAACGTTTCAACCCTACTGGGTCTTCCTCAGGCAAAAGTTTAACTTTTTTCAATTGAAGCTAGTTCCATTTGTCCTGAGCCTGCCAAAAGCTGGGATGTGCACACAATTACTCTTTTTAAACACTGAGCTCACCCACAGATGTGCTGATAGCTAATAGATAGCTAATACTTTAGATCTTGACAGACATTTAAATTACGGCCTTCTAAGTTAGACCTGTCAGCTGTCCAGGGCTGGGCTTGGGGGGGGGGGGGGTCAGCCTAGCCCCCAGCATCGGGCCTGCTCTCCGCAGAATGGACGGGGGCGTACTGTACTGTAGGTGTTGAGAGCAGCTCTCTGGGGCCGGCGCTTACAGTAAATCACCGCTGGGTTCGTAAACAGAGCGGGACCTGCTGAAAGCCCCCCTCGCCGGGATGGAGACGGACATGCCTAAGGGCAGCTTTTAAAGAGCCGCGTCCAAACAACCGCCTGACCAGCACTGACCAGAGACACCGAGAGAGAGAGAGAGAGAGAGAGAGAGAGAGAGGGAGGGAGGGAGGGAGGGAGAGAGATTCAACTGCCTTTAATTGACTCATTCCTTGACCCATGAAATCATAGCGTGCTTCATACAAACCAAACACAATACACACATTCATAAATGCATAAATGCACATTGAGAGAGAGAGAGAGAGGGAGAGGGAGGGAGAGAGAGGAAGATGGGTAGATGAGTGCAGTGGTATTCTCACCCAGGCTTGTGTGCGGTGTTGGGCGTAATATCTATAAATACGGGAGCGTGTTTGGACAAGGACAGGTCCTAATGTCCAGTAGCTGGCCGGGCTATCGGATTCACATTCATGGAGCCAGCTGACAGCTATGCAAGCTTCCCCACCAAACAGTCTACTCTCTTTCCAATTGGTATCTCTATGGACGTGTGTGTCTGTGCGTGTGTGTGTGTGTGTCTCTAAATGTCCAACTCTATTCTCTCTCTCGTTACTGTGCAACACCTCCCTTCCAACATTTGTTCTTTTGCCATGTCTATCTCCTGCTCTCTCTCTCCTCCTTTTTCTCTCACCCTCTCCTTCCCTCACTCTTTCTCTTTCTCTCCCTCCCCCTCTCTCTCCCTCTCCTTCTCTCTCCCCCTCTCCTCCTCTCACTCTACCCCTCTCCCCCTCTCTATCACTCTATCCCTCTCACTCTCTCCCCTCCCCCTCTCTCTCTCTCTCCTCCTCTCATCACCCTCTACTTTCAGGGGCACCACTCTGCTCTCCCTGGTGACATCATCCCTCTCTGTGGTTTCCTCCGTCTACCCAGGATGCACTGCAGACAACGCCCTCGTCCTCTCTATCTCTCTCTCTCCCCCCCTCCCCACCTCCCCCCTTCCTTAGATTTTACACCCCTCCATCGCCCTCCTTCTGTCTCTACTTCCTGCTCTCTTTCTGTCCTCTTTTCCACTGTCTGTCCATCCTCTCCTCCTCTCCTCCTCTGTCTCCCATCATGTGTATGAAGTCTGTTTTTCATTTAATATAGAACAGTGGCAATGTTTCTCTCCCAGTTACCAAAAGTGCTATTCAGAATGCTGATATTAGTGCAATAGAACAGCACTTAATGAAATCTTAAGTTCCAGTAACACTTTTATCCACTTCCTTTTATCCCTCCATCCCTCCCTTCATCCCTCCCTTCATCTCACTCTCCATCTCAGTGCCTGTAACGCCCTCCTTCTGTCTCCATCTCTTTACCATCTATCTCTCTCTCTCCATCTCTTTACCCCATCTATCCTTCTCTGTCTCTCTCTATCTCTCTCTCTCTCTCTCCATCTCTCTTCCCATCTATCCTTCTCTGTCTCTCTCTATCTCTCTCTCCATCTCTCTTCCCATCTATCCTTCTCTGTCTCTCTCTCTCTCTCTCTCTTTCTCCGTCTTTTCCTCTATATCTCTGTGTCTGTACCTCCCTCCTGTGGTCCTCTGTCCTCCCTCCTTCCTCTCTCTCTATCTTTTTTCCATGTCTCTGATCCCTCCATCTCTCCCCTCCCCCACTGCCCCACTGACTGGACACACACACACTGGGTGGGGCTCTCTCAGCACGTCCAGTCCTTACAGACTCATAACCAGGCTAACACATACACACACACACACACACACACACACACACACACACACACACACACACACACACACACACACACACACACACACACACACACACACACACACACACACGACACACACACACACAAATTATTCTACTCAGATGTACAAGTAGGATACACGTGGCAGGATTGAAATATTACTAGTAGTATATCAAATATTGCTGTTGCAAAGTATCATCCATAATACTCATCAAGGACGCACACACGCACGCACGCACGCACGCACGCACGCACACACACAAAAATCCAGACGGACAGTCAGACAGGGAAAGTGCCAGGGATTAACAACTATGTAGCCCAGACCGCTCTGCCCCACATACACTTCGATATCCGAGCGCCGAGATGAGGGTGTGTGTGTGTGTGTGTGTGTGTGTGTGTGTGTATGGGCAGGGGTGTCAGTATGTGTGTGTGTGTGTGTGTGTGTGTGTGTGTGTCTGTGTGTGTGGAAGGGGTGTCAGAGCGTGTGTGTGTGTGTGTGTGTGTGTGTGTGTGTGTGTGTGTGTGTGTGTGTGTGAGTGAGTGAGTGCAAGTGTGTGCATGAGAGAGACATGCCCAGACCTCGTGTCTCCCTACCCCTGCTCCCCAGCCCACCCCCACCCCGCCCCTATCAGACGCCCCCTGGGATCGACCTCAAGCAGCATTACATCACCCCGGCCTCCAGCTCTGGCCTGCTGACACCAGAGCCCAGGCTGACTAATCAAACGCCCATCTCTGCCTCGGCTACGCGCTAGCTGGCCCCCATCATGGCTCAGCACTCAGCAGGGCTGCCCCACCTCTCAGGTTTCACTGCTCTCTCTCTCTGGCTCGCTCTCTCTGGCCTGCCCTCCCATGGGCTGACACTGGGAGATGACTCTGGGGAGGAGGAGGAGGAGGAGGAGGAGGAAGCAGAGGAGGCGGAAGAGGAGGAGGAGGAAGAGGATGAAGAATAAGAGGGTCCCTGATATAGGTTTGGAAGGGTCTGGCTCCTCAACACTGAAAGCTGTTTTTTTTTTTTCTGAAAATTCACGGTTCATGACGAGGAGATTTGTGGAGATTAAAACTTTTCAAGATCACAGTGGCCCTTTTTGCTACAGTGCCTCTGCAAAGGCGAAGTGTAACGGCGAGGCGCACTGGAGCCGGGCTCAGATAGGAAGTTAATGGGGTGTCTGAGGCGCGACGGCTGACAATGGGCCACTTTGAGGGAAGAGAAACCTATTTATAAAACCAGACTGTGCGGCCGCCCTTGATGCCGGCTGCTCGCTGGCGCTTGCGTCGGAGTTTCTTACGGAGCACGTTTAAAAACTCTCCCCGTGCGGGTTTCTTTCACCCCGTAAGGTTTTATCGTCTGGTTTGGTCTCTATAACATATTCAGACAAACACACCTGGTGTAACCACAAGCTGCCCTCTGTGGCTTTCGCGTTCTACGTCTACAACTCATTAATCAACGCCAGAAAAAAAGCTTTTTGCAGAGCACTGTCAACAAATATATCATCGAAATACATCAGGGGCCAACGTACTGTAGCTCGCTTTCATCAATGTCAGCAGCGCTGTTGCTTTTGGCAAACACGTGGGTACGCAGTGAGCTAGTTTGCCTTACTAATTTAGTAGTAAAAAAAAAAAACACTCTCAAAGCAATCATGTCTCATTAAAAAGAATTGGGCCCAATGGAACTTTTCCTAAATAAAAAACGCTATTGTGAGTCTTTTCAAGCCAGGCAAATGTGTCTGTTAGGCGCCCGTTCCTTGTGTGACTGTTCTGTACAGTGAACTTTCAAAAGGGAACTGAATGTGACTGGACGGTTTCACAGAGAGAACGGCTCCTGGAGGGACGGTATCTCGCTGGACTGGTTTGCGGAGGCCTCTCTTCATCATAACAGATAGGCTGTCTGGTGAGGCGGTGTGCGTTATGAAACGTTTTTCAGAAAGAACAGCCTGTAGTTTGGGAACAAATTCAGCAGAGACGAGAGAGAGAGAGAGAGAGAGAGAGAGAGAGAGAGAGTCTGTCACGGGGGTTGTTTCTCTTGGAGGCGTTTCTGATGGGACGGTGTGTGTGAAGGGTTCTTTCTAACGGAACAGTGTGTGAAGGGTTTTGACGGGACAGTGTGTGAAGGGTTCTGCTTTTAAGCAGGGGGGCTGTGCTGTGTTCTGGCCCTGGATCTGGTGGAACTATTTCTGAAAAGACCCCACGCTAATGGGGAACTCCTGTTTCCAGAAAAAAACACATTCCAGGAACCAGATCAAACAGATCACACACACACACACACACACATACACACACACACATGCAATCTGTGAACGAAGGCCAGCTGCGCTTTGTACAAAGCCAGCTCACATGCCAGCGGCACATGCTAGTGTTCTTTCTGTGTGTGAGTGTAAGAGTGTGTGTGTGTGTGTGAGTGTGTGTGTGAGTGAGTGAGAGAGAGAAAGTAAAAAGAGAGAAAGAGGGCGGAGAGAGAGAGCATGACTATATTCATGTGTTTTCTGTGTGAGAGCATGTGTTCGGACTGTGTGTGTGTGTGTGCGTGTGTGTGTGTGTGTGTGCATGTGTGTGTGTGTGTGTGTGTGTGTGTGTGTGTGTGTGTGTGTGTGTGTGTGTGTCCGTAGCTCAGCTCACAGTTGTAGGGTAAGGGTCATTCTCCCTCACACACAAGTACTTCTCCATTCACTGGAGTTGTGTGAGGGAGGCAGAGGGGCCAAGAGGCAAAAAAGAGAGGAACAGGAAGATCAACAAAGATGAAAGGAGTGTGTGTGTGTGTGTGTGTGTGTGTGTGTGTGTGTGTGTATCTGTGGTCTCCAAGGGTATCCAAGGGTCATGTGAGGAGATTTAACACCTCATGTGGTCACTTTCCTTTAGTCAGGCCTCTTCACCTGAATGCATTAGAACTACCCTCAGCATGAAGCATTGGTAACCAACCACACGTCTGGGAGCGCTAGTTAGCATAGCATATTGCTGAGGCATTCATTACATTTTACCTTCTTACATTTACATTATTTAGCCAAAGCGACTTCCAACATGGTGAACGGTTTAAGCTTTTTTAAAGCAATTCTCACATCAATTCTAGGGAAATGTTAAAAAGTAGGGTAGAGTGCGGTGGAAAGAAGTGCATCAGTGAGTGCTGTTTTTAAACAGTCAAGTGTCAATTAGTCAGCTATAGTCAGGTGGTCTAGGATCAGCAAGACTAGTTGTGAGTAGTGTTATGAGAGGAGATGTTCTCTGAAGAGCTGGGTATTCATTCAGGACCAACCACACAGGACAGA
>NC_084997.1:25534802-25537302 GCF_963854185.1 Sardina pilchardus
CTAGCTAGACAGTGGGACAACAGATGGGAGGAGATGGAAACACAGAGAGAGCTTTACACCACGCTGGACTAACTAGGGAGGTCACACCGGCCGCGGAACTGAAGCATTCCGCTCGCACGGCGTCAACGGCAACACTTAGCTTCCGCCGTAATCAATGGACCTGGCTACACCAAACATGATAGCTGTGCGTATGTTTTAAATCAAACTGGACGACCGTAATTTCCCAACCATTAGCCGCGGTTTATACATCCATCTAAGTTTTTTTCAGCTATGAGATTAATACACAGCGACAGTGAATATCACACTTTTTTCAGTTATACTTTTAACAGTATAAAACACTGTCCTGCGGCTTATACACAATGCGGCTAATACACAGGAAATTACTGTAGTCTTCGAGACAGAGCGCTTGGGTTGCAGACCCAGTGTAGTCTGGGTGTAAGGGTGCAGGACATTTTGAAGTAGTGGACAGAAACGGACAGTAGTTCCTGTCTACACACGCATGCTAACACATTAGCAAAGATGCTATCCAACGGATGCTTAGGCTCAGCCAATCCCACCACACCCTGCAGGTGGACGAGCCCTGGCAACGAGGACCTCGAGAAAGGCTCCGTTTTCTAGTTCTGAGACACCTTCCCCACGCCACTACTGATAAAAAAAACTACTCGATGGAAAAATCTGCATTTATGTGCCAGACAGAGTGAGACATGAAGGAGAGTGATAGAGTGATAAAGAGAGATGAAAAGAGGTGAAGAGAGAGGGAAGATGGGCGAAGAGAGAGAGAGAGAGAGAGACGGAGTCTGTTAACGGTGGGAGTGATCAGTTTGCTCCCCTTTCAGCCGTTCCGAGATGAAAATCAAAGCCGCGCACACGCTTTCATCTCCTGATCAAAAGACCTGGAAAGCAAACGCAACCTTTAGCTAAGTGGCTAACCTTTACACAGACAGAGCCACACACACACACACACACACACACACACACACACACACACACACACACACACACACACACACACACACACACACACACACACACACACACACACACACACACACACACACACACACACACACACACACACACACACACACACACACACACACACACACACACACACACGTGCGCGCGCGCAGTTATGACTGCACGTGGACAAGCCATGGTAGGTGAAACTACTTCACTTGAATTCGGTGCTCTACAAGTCTCATTAACACACACACACACGCACAAACAAAGCGAACACACACACACGAAGTATCCAAAAAGAGGTCTTTAAGAAGATGATGTGGTGAGAACAGACAGCAGAGAGCAGAGAGAGGGATGAGTGACACAGAGAGAGAGAGAGAGGGGGACACAGAGAGGAGAGGAGAGGAGCGAGATGAAGGTTAACTGTGCTCCACCATCTCACAGAGCTCTAAAACAACCCCATCTTTAACCCCAATTAAAAAGAGTGCAGGCACACGCACACACACACGCACACACACACATACACACTCACACACGCACGCACACACGTGCATGTACACTCTTTGTAATGTGTGTGTGTGTGTGTGTGTGTGTGTGTGTGTGTGTGTGTGTGTGTGTGTGTGTGTGTTGAAGATGATGATTTAATTTAACCCCCCCTCACACTCACACACACATACACACACACACACACACACACACACACACACATACATATTCCTTGTAGTATCCTGCATGAATTTACTACTGCCATACTGTGCCACTGAGGTTAAGAGACACACAGCCACAATTAAAGACTCTCAGCAGAGAAGAGAGGCAGTCTGACCATGAGGAGAGGAGAGGAAAGACTCTTGGTAGAGAAGAGAGACAGTCTGACCAGGAGATGAGGAGAGGAAAGACTCTCAGCAGAGAAGAGAGACAGTCTGACCAGGAGGTGAGGAGAGGAGAGAAAGTGCTTGAACAAGGGGAAAATAAAGAAAAAGGAGAAAGAAAGGGAAAAAAACACGGCAAGACCACAAGACCCACTGAGGAGGGGAGAGAAGGGGAGAAAGAGAAGTGGAGAGAGAGAGAGAGATGGTGGGGTAGAGATGGAGTGTGAGAGAGAGACTGAAAGAGTAAGAGAGAGAGAGAGAGAGAGACAGAGAGAGAGAGCTGGAGATGAGAATGTTTGTTTCCTGCAGCAATGAACAAGGGGAAAACAGAGACGAGGAAGGAAAACAACACATTCATCCCAAATGAGACCACAAGACACACCAACACAGAGGGAAGGGAGGGAGAGGGAGGAAGAGAAATGCAGAGAGAGAGAGAGAGAGGAGAGAGGTGGGTAGAGATGGAGAGACAGATAGAGAGATAAAGGGAGAGAGGTGGGTAGATATGGAGTGAGAGAGTGGGAGGAAGAGAGAGAAAGGAAAATGTGAAAAATACAACAATGTAAGAGGGACATTCTTCCCCAAATTCCAAATAGGTATCCCACACTTCCAAGATTGTGACAACGATGAATACATGGCCATGCTTCTTGTTGAAGGGCCCTCTGCCGCCCTAG
>NC_084997.1:25542302-25569802 GCF_963854185.1 Sardina pilchardus
CGTGAGAAAAATTCCAGGCACCCACACAGCAGAGAAACCACAGCGCTATGTGCTCTCTCTCTCTCTCTCATACACACACACACACACACACAGTCACACACACACACACACACACATACACACACACACACACACAATCTAGGTGCCCAGTCAACAGGCAGAAAGAAAATGAGAGATAGTGATTTAGAGGTCACCAACAGTAGACTTCAGCCCACCTACAACACACAGATAGACAGGCACACCACAAACACAACAAAAGAGACACTCATTCTTTCTCTGTCTTTCACTCACACACACACACACACACACACACACACACACACACACATAGAAGCACATAGAAACTAGACACACAGCCAACACACAACCAGACTTATCACCACCACTGTAAAGTCTGCAAATTGCAGTCAAGTTTTCCCTGCAAAAACGTTGAGTGTACAGCATTATAGTTTACTCTACTTCAGTAGATATTCCATAGACACGCAGCGCAGAGTCGTCTACAGAGAGTGAGTGCACTGTCAAACTTCCTCCTCTGGTGAAAATGTCATCCTGGATCTGTCCGTCTGGACTCTGGCGAGTGAGTGCGTGCGTGCGTGCGTGCGTGCGTGCGTGCGTGCGTGCGTGCGTGACCGACCCCACAGCCCTACTTTAAGGCCGACCGCAGGGCACTCTGTAATTACATCAGCCAGTCAGGCGGCTCCGCTCCTCCGGCCCGCGGCCGCGGCACCAGGGCCAAAGTGTGGGCACGTGCGGTGTGTCTGGGGCCGTCGGAGCCGCCAGGACAGCACAGCACAGTACAGCACAGTCAGAGTCTACACGGGCAGCTCCCATAAGGCTTGATTCACCACCGAAGATCTGCGGCGAGACGAGACCGTTGCAGAAGGAGTCGCATCGGTGTGAACTGTGAATTAACCGTCACACGTCGTTGCCAGCTGTTGCAAGCCGTCGCAAAGCATTCGCCATCTCTAGTCACAGTTGCAAGGGGGTTTGCAAGAACGGTGCAGCTCATCTCGTCGCAAAGCTTTGGTTGGAATCCCCCTTTACACACACACACACACACGCTGACACTGACTAACTTCATCAGCAGAACAGGGGCCTACGCTATCTCCAGCATTGAGGCCAGAGAGTGGGCCAGAAGGCCCTTTCACGTGTGGTGTTGAGGGACATCAAGCCTTCAAAACTCCCATACTGTAATTTCCCAAGTATTAGCCGCGGTTTATACATTGATTTTGCAACATTTCTTCAGCTATGCTGTATACTATGCCCCCTGTGCCACTGTGATGGTATTAATATGATGTTGTGTCTTTAAATTAGCATAAAACACTGTCCTGCGCCGTAAGCACAATGCGGCTAACACACAAGAAATTACTGTAAAAACACTGAACACATATATGAGGTGCTTTGAATTGGCCAGTGACTGCTTCCGAAGCGATAAACTAACTTTGTGTGTGAAAGTGATCAGGGAGAAATATGCATTACTTGCCTGTTCAGGTTTCAGTGAACTCTGATGTGAGGCGAATCCACGACTACAAATCAGACTGACGCTGGCAGCTGAAGTTTAATTACATTAGGTTTGGAGAATTTGATGCACTGTAGATTGCGCGCTGTTCATCCAGTTAACCAATGCACGCACAAGCATGAGTGTACGCATGCATGGACACGCACGCACACACACACACACACACACACACACACACAAAGAACTCATTTTTTGGGAAATACATTGAAGTGAATGGGAGTGCTTTGGTTATCATGCTTGCTATCGCCAGTCCATGCCTTTATCTATTCAGAACACCACTCAAAGTTCTACTCTCATCCCGGCATCAAAGCACCATCCTCACCAGTCTAATCCTCTCGCACCCTTTCGCTTCTCGCCCTCGCATGAGGTCTTAGTCAAGGTCAAGGTCTTGCTCAAGAACTTACTGTATCTCCAGTCCACTAACTTGCGAAGTCCTGGGGATCTGGGATCTGTAGCTCAGTAAAAAAAACTGACTCTCTCACGTTGAGAATAGAATCTGGGGACTCACGACTGGGAAAGGTTTCCAACACTAGCATGGCGATGGATTGGCATCAATCAGGAAACAATGTATGCAGGCCATCCTTTGCTGTAAATACATTTAAACATTCTTTGGACTACAATTTTTGATGTTGCACAGTTTTGATGAACACAGTTGCTACGTCGCTACTACCACAGCCATAGCATCAGAGGTGGAAAAGTCCAGCTTCAGAAAGTAAAAATCCAACCATGTATTGGCTCTACCTGTGCACTTAAAACACGAATTAGCTTCTCTACCTTGCTGAAGAGTTGTGCTTATCAGAATCAGCTGATTGAAATGAATGGTTGGCACAGATATGTGGTAGGACTTTCAATTTCTGAAGCTGGACTTTCCCACCTCTGCATAGCATCATCCCCTCTCACGCTGATAAGGCCCTACTGTACCTTTCTGGGGCCTGACGAGAATGTTAGTGAATTATCTTGTTCCAGACTAGTATCTCCCTGAGAGGAGATCTAGATGGGCGTGTCAGGCCAGGCTATATGAGATCATCCTACTGGGGATGATATGTCTGTGAATTTCTCTACTGTCTCTGTTAGAACTGTATGCCTGTAACAACAGATCAATCTCAAATATGCTGGCTAAGCATTTACAGTAGCCATGGCAGCTAGCGTACGCAACACCAGCACGGCAAGCCAGGACAGGAAAGCACCCCGCGTAGGTACAGCAGATACAGTTGGTGAAACCGGAGCTTATCCGCTCACAGCCCTCAAACCCTGTGTGCCAAAGGGCTGAAACAGTCCCTACAAAACACATCCACTTCCATGACACGCACGCACACACACACACGCACACACACACACACACACACACACACACACACACACACACACACACACACACACACACACACACACACACACACACACACACACACACACACACACACACACACACACACACACACACACACACACACACACACACACACACACACACACACACACACACACACACACACACACACGATTTTGAATTCCAGGGAGTGGACAGGACAACAGCCCTACTTGTCTGTGACCGTGACACTGCTACCTCACGCTTAAAACTGTGTCAGGAGAACAGTGGTCAGTCATTCACCCTCTCAGGAGGGCCGACCAGCTGACCCAAACCCTGGACTTCCTGAACCGCCTGCCTGAGCGGCCGGCACCAGGCCGTCACATGACCTCATGTGAGTCATCACCTCTGGGGTTTCTCTGCTCACCCGGAGAATGCTGTGTGAATCCGCAGTTCCGCACGCGTTCCAGTTCCACGTTCTGCAGACCGTGGCACGGACGGAACTATTGTAGAACCGTTGACAGAACAGACCTGAGGAGGGCTGCCATCGCTTCGCTTCTCATGCACAAACAGCTGAATTTGCCAACATGTGCAATGTATCACAACGAAGGACACCTTGAGGCGAACAGAACTGACACACTCCTCCTGACAAGTAGCCATCCTACCACATGCCCACTATTTCCCATTTCCAACTAACCTACTTCCAACCATGTCTCCTGACATCGCACCAGCAATCACACATGTGATAAATGATTCACTGACTTCTGGCACATTTCTCACAGCATTCAAACTGTGTTCACATAGTTAGAAACTCCTAGCTCTCAATCCTCCTCCTCAGGCTGAGAACTATTGTCTGGTCTCACTCCTCCCCTTTTTATCCAAAGCTAACCAAAGAGTGGTCCCCAAAACACGTCTCGGAGTTCCACTCACTGAACATCTTAATCTCCGTGATTCAAATCAATCAAGAGTGGCCACTCAACTGAAACGACTCTGTTGTCCATATCAGAGGCCTTAAAATAAAAGAACCCATGACGTTGTTCCTGTCGTGTTCTATCCCGTCTACACTTCTTATCTACGTTGCTAACTAAACTGACATTCTATCTCTTATGCAGAGCCATACTTATTGGTCCACTGTTGTCTCCGATCTCCACGGTAACCTTGATTGTTCTCTATTTTCTAAGTCACTTTGAACAAAAGTGTCGGCTAAGTGAATACATGCACATGTAGAGCCGAAGATGACTGCAATCTTTGAGCATCACGCAGTGCAGCTAATCTCCGAATAATGGCTCGTTCTTTATGAAATACAGTGCACTGCAGATCTACACATTCCGAAGGATAATATGCACCTGGTGAGCGTGATCCTCCCCTTGAGCTACAATCAATAACAAAAAAGTTTCTGCTCGCTTCCTCAGCAGTTCTTCCTAATTCCCTGACACCCTTGGCGGTTGCACACTCTACGCAAAAAAAAGAAAAAAGAAAAATCTGTTGGCATCTTTGTTCCAGCTGACGGCCAAAACACCAGCACACTATAAATAACGGTAAAGTATCCTCTTGGTGTTTCCAGACCAGACTGTCTATTAAACGAGGAGGTGGGCAGCAGCAGGCTCCTCAGTCACGGCCCTTCAACCCGGGACCGCTCTCATCGTCACGGATGCACCTGCGTGAGTCACGGCACTCTATGGGTGTCTCTCATTTGGGCTTGTATACGTCCTCCCTCGCTCCTCGGCCCTCGATCTTCACTGATCTACATAAAGAATGATGGGGCGGCAACAATGGGATAGTCTATCCAGTGTTAGTTATAGATCAGTGGGAAACGCCCCTCGAGGATCAAGCATCGAGGATCGAGGAGAGATGTTGAGAGGTCGGGAATCTTTGGTCTGAACCCCACTTAAGTACAGATTTCTGTGGTACACCGAAGTGTGTTCTAATGATCAATGTTGCAGTTATAAAACAGATTTACATGGAACATTAATCTGCATGGAGATTCCATCATAGCTGGGGTGTTTCTATTTGTCTATTCAGCTGCATTGTATTTTCAAAAGCAGCAAAATGCAAATGTATATGGTTATGATAACTACTGATTTTCCTACCACAGTAGACCATAATGCCAGAATACCCGTGCAACACTGAGAGGGACGAATCACGAGACCTAGGTGACCTGAGATAACCGTTTCCAGTGGACAGCCACATGGATGATTGTGAAAGAAAAAGCTATGCCAAGAATCTCACAGCGCAGGCTTTGAGAGGAGATGAGCGAGGTGCGTGCACACACACACACACACACACACACACACACACACTTTCCACTAAGGAAATTGCAGGCAACTTGGGACAGAGCAGAGTCTTTCATGTCTGTTCAGAGACGGAAAGAGTAAGAGAAGAAAAGGGGAAGATTGCGAGGGAGGGAGGGAGAGGGAGAGGGAGAGAGAGAGAGAGAGAGAGAGAGAGAGAGAGAGAAAGGTGAGGAGCACTAGAACTGTGTAGGACGTGATGGCATGTTTTTGCAGTTCGGCTGATATAGCCAGCACAGGGCAGATATGGACGAATGCAGATCAAGGATCACAACTAGGCTTGTGCACTGGCGCATAACACACGCGCACACACGCACACACACACACACACACACACACACACACACACAATTCTGTCCCAGATAAAAAGGTGCCGACACTGACCAAAAAGTGATGAAGGAGAAGCACTGCACTGTACAGCACAAACTGGCCAAGTCTCCTAGTCTCAACGCACACACACGCGCACACATACACACACACACACACACACACACACACACACACGCTCTGACTCTCCCCTGTCTCCTTCTCAGAGGAAAAGAAAAGATGAATTTCTCTCTTACTTTCAGCCAAGAAAAACTATGTTTAATATCCTGAGACCCGCAGTGAAAGAATGTGAAAGTGTAGCAGCAGCAGCAGCAGCAGCAGCAGGAGGAGAGGAGGAGAGGAGGAGAGGAGGAGGAGAGGAGAGGAGTGTCTGAACACGCCAGCCTATAATGCTTGTCCCCGGTCATCTCCACACAACACACACCTCACCACTTCAGTGATGGACACAGCGGTAATGGACACACACACACACACACACACACTTAGTTCTCTCTCTCTCTCTCACACACACACACACACACACAAGCAATGCTGCCCTGCAGGAATGGCCCAGTCCAGAATGGTAGTCATCCTAGAACCCTGACCTGCCCTCCCAGAATGCCATCCCTCCAGAACCCCCTGACCCATTTCACATTCAGACTCTATTCTGGGACACACACACACACACACACACACACACACACACACACACACAAGCTGACTGCATGTACAGGAAATTTTCCCTTTGAATTGTCATGGAAACAAGATCATCATCATCATGTACTTATTTGCAAGTTTGAGCTGTTCCATAGAAAATTATTCTGGATTCAGCTGCACTGACTGGCAGCTGGTGCTTTCGTTGGAAGCACTCCGTTCGTCAGAGTGTTCAGACAGTAATTGACCTATTTTAAGTAGGCAGGCAATTACTCACACTTCAGAACATGACATACAGTCACTTCCTCAGCCATAAAGTTCTACATTTGTTGGACTTCAACGGTCTTTCAACTGAACTTGTATCTAGGATTTATATTTAACTTGTATCACCCACAGTACAAAACCGCACTCTGTCACTCCGTCACCTCTGCAATGCTTATACACTGTCTGATGAAATAAAATAGGTGTGAAAGTCTTTCACCTTACTTGATGAAAGTACTTGATCTCCCCAAACAACTGCATGCACTCTATCTTTCCATCCAGCAACATTCATTGAACGTATCATTCCCAAACACCGACCTCATTCTGTAGGGTTATTCTGTGTCAGATCAGAGGGGGTTGATGCAGCACCATCTCAGATTTTGTTCAAATCTTGTCTGTCGTTGTCTTTGTACGTGTACTGTATATAGCCTAATGACAATAAAGTTGAATCTAATCTGATATCTAATCTATATCATGAATGGGTCCCAAAACCGATGCCTTTACGGAAATATTTCTGTCCAAATCATTTTTTTAGCCCTTGATATTATTTCACTGCCCAGGAATATCCATATGGAAATTTGGGATTTGCTCTGCAAGTCCGACTGGCCAAGAGGCAGCTGAAGCCCATTCCCAAAGTCCCTAAAGCACAGACAGACCAATACAATCGCTAATCCTGCATGGACGTGTATTTCTTTGGAATTGAGTAAACAATTCCAAATAATTTAAAATCGTTGTTCATAAAATTGCATACACTTCTGAAACAATTTGGTAAGAGTTTAATGCACCAATTTCAGTTTAATTTCACTGCTAGTTACGCCCCTGATGGAAGTCAAGTCAATGAACCTTTTCCAGACCCACTCTCCATTACAATTGAGAAGGTCTGCCCTGCGTGCTAACCAGGTTAATTGTGTCAGCTTTACATCCTGAAAAACACATTACCTGGGAAACCTTACTTCAGCACTTTGTACACTAAATAATCACAGAGCGAGCTATTCCTACATAGAAATTCACGTTCCTACCTAGCTTACCTTACTTACCATTTTAGACTCTTATAATTACAATGAAGTACTTTACTGGTGTTACCTTTGTGACATAAATAAATACATTTGTCATGCAGACAAAATACAAGGACAATCTGAGGTGGTGCAACAACGATTTTTCGTGGAGTCTGTCTGATTTGACACGGGATGACCTAGCCTAGTACCGTACATTTGTGCTGTCGCGTGTCTAGCGTTCACAAGTGACCTCCACAGATGTGTGCTCCCCGTGTCCGAAGACAAGCACGCTAGTGTTTCCCGCGCCCATCCATCCATCCATCCATCCAGTCAGTCAGTCAGAGATGTGATGTGATGTGTTGTTGTCTCTTCCCCTCCTCACTGGGTCACAGTCACAGCAGCAGCACTGAGCTCAGGGACTTCCCAGCAGGCCCCGGGTGTTCACCTCAGCCCGTGTCAGCTCCTCCAGTGTAACCCAATTACTCCGGGACTGCAGGTCAGGCAGGATTAATCCGCTCAGCACAGGAGGACACCACTGCGCCGCCTGCCACCGAGGCCAGTCACAGCCAGTCGAGTCGACTAACGCTGGCCCGGCCTGTTAGGACACGTCACGCAGTGCTGCCTGCCATCGCGTTTATTTACCTGGGTATAGCGCCAAGGACTTTGCTTCCATCACTTCGTAAAATGGTCAATTTTGACCCATTTGAGTGAAAGCTATTTGACCTTTATTATAGTCTGAAATGGCCACCTCCTTCTTATGCTGTGTGATTTGCGCATTAATTCAATGTGTATTCCTTTTCGATAACTGTCTTTCATTAAGCACTTTGCATATTTCCGCATGAAAGTATTTATTGTTTGTCTGAAATGTGCTCAGGCATATTTTGAAGCGAGTGTGTATCCCAAAAGGACTTCAGTCTGGGCAACATGGCACAGATATATTCCCTTTTTGAAGTGTCAGTGAGTATCTGCTTTAAACTAGTCTGATTGAAAAATAAATAAATAAATAAATACCACAAAGGGCAGTGAATACAATGAAAAAGGGGATGGAAACAGATTCAAATCTTTTCCTAACCACATTAGCAGGTCTTGCATACAGTAGAGGTGAATATGGTGAATTCCTGTTCTAAGAAATATGGCGGTCCATAGGGGGGAAAAAAGTTCCAATGATACAGCTCCTAGAACTAATCTATAATCGAGATGCATCTTCTAAATGACGAGAGAGTGATTACACATTCTGTACTCTCTTAAACTAACTTCATTGCAAGAGTATCATTTGAGGTCATTCTCAGCCCTGCAGTTTGCCTCCCCTCATCCTCAATGGCCTATTGTGAAGACCTTTTGCTTTGTCTGAAGACGGGGTCGCCCTGCTCTGGAGATCCTCAAGAGGCTCATATTCCTCACAGTCATCTTTTCCTTCTCTTTTCACCATTTGCCTCCTTTTGATGAAGCGCGTGTGTGTGTGTGTGTGTGTGTGTGTGTGTGTGTGTGTGTGTGTGTGTGAAGGGGTGTGTGTGTGTGTGTGTGTGTGTACTGCAGTGATTTTTGTTTGTTTGCAGCATCACCATCTCTGGAAAGAAAAGTGCTGACAAAGCACGGAGGAAGAGAGGCCACCTGGGAGTCCTTCGTCCTTTCTGGGAGACCCATCGACAACACCCCCCCCCCCCCCCCTCCCCTCCCCCCCCCCCCCCTCCCTCCCTTCATCTTCATCTTCCTCCTCCTCCCCCCTTCATGTTAGTATTATGAAAATCAATAGCTCTATCTTCGCAGCACCAAGCCTTCATTTATAATCTCCCCTTTTATGACAGCGCCGCAGGATTATGAGGCATTAAGTTGCTTGAGGACAGCCGACCTGATATTTCCTCCATCTCCCAGGGAAGTGAGTCGGCTCCTGGGTGATCAATAACTCTAATGGCCAGCATCTATCCACTTAGGGCCCCAGAGAAACTGGGGAGTGGGCTGGGGTGGGGTGGGGTGGGGAGAATTTGGATTCAAAGGGTTGCGTGTCTATGGGGAGCCCATGGAGGGAGTATTACAAAATAAACACAACTGAGACTAACTGTGGCCTTGACCTTAAAACACTGATCGTGCAATTTGTCTAAGAATCTTGTTTCAGGATCTCATTACTGTTTGCCGTAGCTGTATTCGTCATCCTTATATTGCTCCCAGTACTGGAGGGATCAAAGTCCAAATTGTGCATATATACATGTATAATATATATACATTCCACGCAGAGCAGATTTTTGCTATTTTTATTTACATCAGATATGTTGTCTGTGTCTGTGCAGTCTGGACTGTATAAATAGCTCACGGCACATTATATCACACATGCATGTTGTTCTCACAGGCGTCAAGGTGTGTTTTAGGCACACAGTTGAACGAACTAACACACTTTTATTTGAGATCATTCTGCACAGATGCTCCACCCTGTGCACTTTTCAAGCAACGACTTCCTCAATATGAAATAATTAATTAAATAAATAAATAAATAAAAACAATAGGAAGGGGGGGGAAAAATGGAAGCCCAAGTAGGGAAGAACGAGAGCCGAGGCGGTAGGGACAGACAGACAGAGGGTGCTTCTCATGCAGCGTTTATACGTCCTCCCGCGCTCCTCGATGCCTCGATCCTCACTGATCTACATAAAGAATGATGGGGGGGAAACAATGGGATAGTCTATCCAGTGTTAGTTATAGATTAGGGCTGAACGATTATGGAAAATAATCTAATTGCGATTTTTCTTGCCAATATTGCGATTGCGATGCGATATGCCATTATTTTTTAAGGTGTTTGTCTTGCGAATTTTTCAACAAAAACAAGCAGTAAATCATATAGTATGGGCAATAGGCTATATAAGATTAAAAATAAACTCTTATTTCCTTGAAGTCATACCTCTGTTATGATGACAGGTGATGCATGAATTGATGGATGACATTTTTTTTAACTGGCTACTTCAATCACAATAGTAGGCCTATATTTTGAACTTTCAACCTTGTAGGCCTACATATCAGAACATAATTAACACTAGTAAGGAAGCCTGGTGTAGGCCTAAAGATTAAATGAAAGTCAGTAACAAGTCACACAAACAAAAGTGCAGATTGCAAAAATATGAAAATATTAATAGCCTAAATCTTGCAGTTTTTCAGATAATTCACTTTAATGAACGTGATATGTTCTGCATACAGAAATTCCTGATATTCATGGCTGCACAGCACACTGCACTGACTATTCGAACTCCGTCCCTTTAATTCAGCTGTCTGGTTGAAGCCTCAAAATAATTGTAAACAAAGTAGCATAGTTGGCTATCTTATCATAGTCTACTGGTTGGACGGGTCAGTTTCCCCACGTCTGTCTCAAGGTAGATAAATACTTTTTTCTCCTTGGGATAAGCCCTTTTGAGTCTTGAAGTTGGAAAACATCTGTATTGAGATGATCAGTCAATTTGAACGCAAGAGTTTTAGATGTCTGCAGCATGCTAATAATGATGCTAACCGGATTTTATATATAATTTAGCTAATCGTCTTCTATGCGTCATTGCTTTCACGATTGTGAATGTTTTATTTGGATTGAATGTGCATGTCGAGGGGCGGGTGTCCATTAAGCGCGCACGACAGAGAGAGAGAGAGAGAGAGAGAGAGGGGTGGATGGAGAGGGAGAGAATTACCGTTTGGTGAATTTGCACGCATAGTCTACAATGAAAACTTGCGAAAGACATTCATGCTTTCACCCGAGCAGCGCAGGTGCACCAGTGCAACCTAGAATTTGTTTCAGTCGCACTCTTAAAAATGTTGGTTCAATGGTTCTATCGAGCAGCTTGCCGAGTTCACTCTCTGATAGACTGTTTCAAATATTTGCTACTTTACGCTCTCATGTCACGTGACCAGAGGGTAATCGCCATGGTAATCGCAGCCTTTGCGGTTAGAAAATTGCACTTAATCATATCGCGATATTATCGCAAATGCAATATATCGTTCAGCCCTATTATAGATCAGTGGGAACGCCCCTCGAGGATCGAGCATCGAGGATCGAGGATCGAGGAGGCATGTTGAGAGGCACCCAGACAGGGAGGGAGGGAGGTTTCCGAGAGCGGTCCGACGCGGGCGAGTCTGTGAGGGCATTATCACATTACTCTCCTGCAGCGTCCCTCTAATCGGCACAGCCTCATCCATCACACGGCACTTCCCATTAAAACCACAACAGGTGTATCTTTAAAAACCATTACGCAGTAAAAAAAAAAAAAACATCCACGTACAGTAAAAGCGTAATGAGGCCGCCTTAATGGCACGTTCGGAGACGAGCCGAGTCAGAGGACCGGATGATAAATAGCAGACGGTTTCTACTCTGATAAATGAAACGGGGTGACAACGGATAAAAAGGGCATAAGAGAAACGTTTCAAACTCGGGCATCCGTCTTTGTGATCGGATCTGAGCTGTAAAGTGATTTTACATGCTCTTTAGCTGTCAAAGAAAGCTTGCAAATTGAGCATGAAAAAGTATTGTTACGCACTGAAAAAAAATGCAAATGGAACGTGACGGGACAGAAAAACAATAACAAACTAAGTCTACTGTGTGTAGCTGTCCATCACCCACACTTCCTTGTTGGCTAAGCTTTAAGAATGAGCGAAAACAACTAAAGAGACATCACCCTGCAACAGACTTTCAGGGCAGAGTCTGCTCACCATTTCCAGATCTTGGATTCAAGACTCTTATGTCCACACATAGCCGGGTATTTTTAAAAAACTTTTTTTACCTCCGCCAAGGAGGTTATGTTTTCATCAGGGTTTGTTAGCAAGATGACTCAAAAAGGTATGGATGGATTTCGATGAAATTTTCAGGAAAGGTCTGAAATAACCCAAGAAACGTCCACACGAAAACTCAATTCTCATCACTGGAAATGGATATCCTTAAATTCCAGCCACATTTTCAGTGTAAGTGTTTATGTGTTGACAGGGGAAAAGATCGTTTTTGGATTATCTGTTTGACTGACGTGTTCTTGACAGCCTTCTGAAGGAGGAAAAATCGGTTTTAAAAATACCCAGCTATGTGTGGACTTGGCCTTACAGTCCACTCGTAAGGCAGGGAACAAAAGTTACAACAGTAAAGTAGAAACACAACTAGGGATTAGAGATTGCCATTCTCCTGTCAAAGGCTAGAACACATGCGATGCTACAAGCTGAAAATCCCCTGTCTCCACCATCAGAAGTCAGTTTATGCTAACTACACGCACACCCCAACCCCCTCAACCACAAATATGCATGATCTAGTCTTCTGTACCCAGCTCTCATCTATACACACATTCCCCAATGAACTCATTCCCCTCTTCTTCTCTCCTCTCCTCTCTGTTACAATCCTATTCTTTCTTCACAGATCTTCATCATCATCATCATCATCATCCTCCTCCTCCTCTTCTTCTTCCATCTCTCTGGCGAGATGATGTGGCCGATTCTAATGATTGATCAGCAGCCTCTCTGGGATGTAGAGACGGGTGTGGGTCTTGGCCAGACACAAACTCCCTTCATGTATGCGTTCCTTCACTCCTCCCTCCTGCTCTCCGTTTCCCTTCCTCCACTCTGCGTCTTGCCGTTGGTCTCCCCCCTCACCCTCCCACCCCTCACCCATCCTTTTAAGAGCAGAGCGGAGGAGTCAAAGTTTGCTCTGCCTTGTGCCAATCAGGGAAGCAAACAAAGCGAGCTACTCGTAGATCTGACAAACAAACACTCGAACTGAACCTCTTCAGTGATCCTGCTCATCTGGCACAATCTTGTTAAATGAAAGTACAGAAGTCACACACCTCAGCCTTTAGCTAAATCCAGTCGGTCAGTACCAAATAAACACATACACACTTTGTAAGTCCCTGTGTGTGTGTGTGTGTGTGTGTGTTTGAGTATGAGAGTGTGTGTGTGAGAGAGAGGGAAAAACAAAGAGAGAGAGAGTGAGAGAGTGAGCAAGTGAGTGATTTGTTCTTTGCCCTCTCACTTTTAAATTCATTGCACTGGATATTCCAAAAGAATAAGGCTGGATCGGAGGCTTTTAAATGCTAAAACAAGAGGCCCATTGTTCTTGGACAGCTGCCTTTTCCGGAAAACAAAACCAGGAGGGAGGAGAGCAGAGGAGAGGAGAGGCAGGGGGAGTGGAATCACACACACACACACACACACACACACACACACACACACACACACACACACACACACACACCTCCTTAGATTCAGCTGCTGCAATAATGCTGGGGCCCCCTCAGATCCACCGCCAGGTTCCACACCTGATTGAGAGTGTGTGTATGTGTGTGTGTGTGTGTGTGTACAGATTCCTGGTGAACCAAACCCAAAACATTGTGCTGAACTTAAGCCATTTAAAAAAGGTCCAAACTCCATTCAATTCCTTTTGAAAGTGCAATGAGTACAAACACAAGTCAATAGAGAGATCCCATAGATGAGCTTTCAGCCAATCAGTGCATTGCTCACTTTTCCGTTATACGTCAGGTCAGGTCATTGCAACAAACACTGCCAAATAAGCTAACCCTTGGGGAGGTAGTGCTAGCTCGACCCCACCCTATACAGTATGTTCTCCAAGTTCTCTCAGGCATATGGTGATTCAGACTGAAACCATTCCGGCAGATCTCCCAGAATGTGGGGTCCGCACGTCACACATTCGTACAGGTGTTATCAGTCACCTGTCAACGTCATAGCAACAGGGGCGTGGATCCATCACCTCTGCTCAATAAATCACACCTGGCCCCTGGCAGCCAACGGCACAGAACAGTGTGTATGTCACGTCGCCATGGAGACAGACAGGTTAAACAGATAAGAATTGGTTCCAAAAAAAGAAAGAAAAAAGTTTAAAAAAAAAGGCTGAGCTTAGATAACATTGCCAATTGCTTTCATCAGTGTTGCAACTTCACAGTCTAAAGTGTACTTCAGTCTTCAGTCAGATTTTTTGGGGTTTTTTGCTTGTTTTCTATTCCATTTCATCCAGTGATTATGGCATGTGCACAGTCCAGAATCATGGCGAGAGTGAGAGGAAAGACCTGCCAAGCGTCATACTCCACTACCACTAAACCACATTTCACCAGCAGATCACAAAACAGCTCACTGCAACGCACTGACACAAGTCACAGTCAGAAAGAATCAGCAAAAGCACTTGCCCAAAGTAGTGCAGAATGCTAAAATGAAACAACGAGAATGGGGCTGAGAAAGAGACAAAGTGTGTGTGTGTGTGTGTGTGTGTGTGTGTGTGTGTGTGTGTGTGTGTGTGTGTGTGTGTTGGGTAGAGTCACATTGCTCCACATACTACACCCTGAAAGGCGCGGGCACAAATACACACACTTTCCCTGTAAAAACGGCACCCCACTGAGAATGCTAGATTTCCTCTCCACCTGGGAATAGTGGGGGTCACGCCTGCTGGCTAAAAACAGCTCCAAACACACACACACACACACACACACACACACTGCTGCAGCTCCTCACTGGCTGAATGACCATTGTTCCTCAGGAACAATGAGACCGGTCTGTAGCCACGAGTCCCATCTGTGAGATTGGCATATGCTGGACCAATGCGGGTTCCTAAGCTAAGGGACTGTCTGGGCTTATAGAGATAAAGAACCGAAATCCAGATAGAAAACGAAGGACGTGGATGGAGACGGATTCGATGTGACTGAGCCTCTTATATTGTGTTCCAGCCGATTTATCCATATTGCACACAAATGCCGTCGACATACATTTGAAAACTATTTCTCTGCCTATTCTTAATAATGCTCTGAACGATATCCACTAGCAAAGCTTGTATGTGTACCATCTTGAAAGCTTCATGGAATAAAGTGAACGTGAGAAAGTTAGGGAGAGTGAAGAGAGACATGACTAGGAGAAAAGATGCAGAAGATGAGAGAGAGAGAGAGAGAAAGAGAGAGAGAACCACAGTAGAACACAAGAGGGAGAGAGAGAGAAGGAAGACAAAGAAAGAAAAAGTGATGGAGCTAATGCACAGAGAGACAGAGAGAGAGAGAGATGGTGAGAAAGAGAGAGAGAGAGAGATGGTGAGAATAGTCAGAGTTAGAACCACTCTCAATGATAGATTATTAAACTCTTTCCGCTCTGCCCGTGGCAGTGGCCAGCGTCTGAGAGGGAGCGCTGAGGTAAAGCTTCCCGAGTATTTGTTTCTACCCAAACGGGGCAAAGTGGAGGGAAACATAACGTCTGGCCCGTTCACTTTGATGCTGGCCGATGGCCACTCGTGTTGCTGTTATACAAGAGTTCTTTCCTGCATCCCCGCCAGATTAGCATTTTGCACAAAGCTCCTCTCTCGCGCAAAAACAAAAAAAAAAACGGGATCACTAGCGCCGTACGTACGTCGTCACGTCGCGTCACACCGGCTTAAGTTTCCTGTCGATAACATCTGCGTATGATGGGAGACGGCCACTTTGGAGTTGAAGGATTTAAAAAAGGATTCAGTGTGTGTGTGTGTGTGTGTGTGTGTGTAGGCTTTTTCTTCCTTCCATTGACTTGCCCTCGGTGTTGAGCGGTGTGGGCTCGGAGCGGAATTTCCTGGTACGAGGAGGAAGAATTTGGAATTCCGAGCGCAGACGAATACAGCATGTTCTAAATGAGGACCAACTGCTCGCGTGCGAGACGCTTCCTTGTGGCACAGCACTTACTTCTGACCAGGAAGTCCAGAGAAACACATAGCCTGGCCTCGACGACTGATCCCGATCCCTTGCGTTATCACAGTCTGTGCATGCTACACTCGAAAATGAGAAAAACCCACAAAGTATCAGCTTGTTAAACTAGCCGTTGATACACAGTTGCACCATTTAAAGGGCATGTGTGTCCAATCGCTGAGTGCTGGTAACCAGATTTATGTGCATTGCTCAACTGCACCTTAATGTGCAGTTGTTCCACTAATAAGGCGCTAGCCATGAATCATTGCAAAGGAGTTGTTTCATCTCGGTTCCCTCTGCGCTGAGAAAGACACACATTGCTCATTGCTTAGTTAGGCTCCAAGTTCAGTAGTATGCCTCAGGAGAAGTTATAAGTCATTTATCAGAAACGACTCCATACGCCTGGGCACCCCACTGCCCCCCCACACTCCTCAGAAGCACCAAGGTGGGATCATTCGGGCAAAAAACACAAACCGTGGCGCAGCAGGCTACAGCGCCCGTACCATTTACGGGTCCGAGTGCCCACGGGGACCCAGGTTCGAATCCGGCCCGCGGTCATATCCCGATCCCACCCCATCTCTCTCTCCCACTTGTTTCCGGTCTACCACTTCACTGTCCTGTACTAATAAAGGCAAAAAGCCAAAAAAAAACAAAAAAAAAAACACAAACCGGCTTGACTCAATTGAGTCTGATACACACCTATCCAGGGTTTCCCGCAGCGCTTTCCTGCTAAGGCGGCCGCCTTAACAACACAGGGCTGCCGCCTTAACTAGCGTCTTCAATAAATAAATGAATAAATAAATAAATAAATAAATATATTATGTATAGTGATATTCGCCGTATTACTCTGTCATGTTTTCTCCATGTCATTCCAAACCGTAGCCGCTAGTCTCCCTTCTCTGTAGAACGCATAAAAAAATAAACTTTTTCAAAATCGAGTTGGCCTATGCGCACAGGCGACGCGCTCATTCAGCATGAGTATTTGATATCAGGTCAGGTGCCACTGCCACGCATATCTCAGAGTGACTGCGAACACAAATAGCCTAAACCTAGCTAGATTTGACGACTCTCACAGGAATGGTTCTCCGTTGAATCTACCAAATGTGTGGGATGAGCGGCATAACACTTTTGAGCGCTTTATCTTTTCTTTTTTTAATCACTCGTCTACTATGAATGCATAGCCCACTGCATCTTGTAATTTGTTGTGACAAATACTTGTGCCATCTAGCCTACAGCTAACAACAACTTGTGACGGCTATTCATTCACGTGTTGTAAATTGTCTGAGGTTTACACAGGCTAGTTTAAACTTCTTGTCTCCCATGCCAGTTTCATTCATCCCGACCGGGCGGGACGCATGTTTCCGTTTTGTAGAAATAATTCCTGGATGTTTTTGTTCAGAGCTGAACATGCAACTGTATTTGACAGATCACAGATCTGGTTGCTAGTGACAAAATATTAGTGTTCAATGCGGTACGATCTCGCTAATTATATTTTAAAAAGCATTAAAAACGTTCCGGCTCTCTTAGGCTATATGAGCAACAGGCACGCACAATAAAGGCCTACAGCTTCAATCAAAGAATTGCAGCTTTAGCCTACTAAATCACAATTCATTAACTATACCATACAATCGCAATGTTACATTTTCATACAGTTTCATCTTTATTTCATGATATATTCTAAAATATCCACCATTGCAAATATTCTTGGTTTTAATAGAATACTATAATATTGACTGGCTTTAAAATATATCCTATGGTGCTATGCTGAGCAGTGCAAAGGTTTTGATAGATACAAAAGGCCCTGCATTGGAGTTGTAAACTTTTAAGGTATAATATTGTCTAAATTGTGTTAATGATATTTAATTGGTTGCTGATTCAATTAAATCTGATACAATGAATGTGAAATCCAGGTATATTGCTGTCATTAGTGTCAAAATTCAACATTTTCAACATTAATGAAATGCTGACAGCCTACAAATTTTTTACTTCAGCTGACCTCCTTGTCTTAAAGTAAATCAGAAAAGAAGTTATTTAGACAAGTGTGTGCTAGACTGCTCCTGTAGCCAACAATCTCTACCCTTTGGGAATTTAACTGTTATATGATCCTTGGTGATGTAAATTATGAAAACCTCTTTCTTTGGTTGGTCTTGATGCGGCCTTGACTCCTTTAAGACTCAGTCTCGACTCAGACTTGCTTCCTAAAAGACTCGGCCGTTGTCACTCGGTCTCGGCTGCAGTTCAACCAACGGTCTCGACCCCCCCCCCCCCCCCCCCCCCCCCCCCCCATCGAGGGCAGTGGCGGCGATGTGGCGGGGACGCTACGGCGACGCCCCCTTCCCCTGGACAGACACCACCTTAACTAACAAATTTTCTGGGGGAAACCCTGCTATCCATATATTTTCGAGCTGTGGGGCTTGAAGAACAAACACCACACATGCGTTTGGACACACTATGTCCTACTTGAGTCACTGAAAAAAATCTTCACACCGTGTTTCAGAAAAAAAATAAAAGCCTCCCCCAGTGCGCTTCACAGGCGATGAATCACAGCGCTAAATAAATACATGCTAAACATCCTTCTCTCATCTTTCACCACGTAGGCAGCAACGCTAACAGCAAGACAGTCAGAGCCATGGTACATGGAGACACAGAGCTACTCCCTGAAGGCTCACCATGCACACCAAGTCAGGCAATGGTGGTGGCCATCATAGACCTTGTGGATCTCCTACTTAAATGCTCCTCCAAACCCCCCCCCAAAAAACCTGTACCTGGAAGGCCACTGATAGCCTAGATGGCAAACTTAGCCTAGCACATTAGCATGACAATGTCTTACTGAGCGTGTCAGAGCTACAATACTCGAATGATGCGCCATGTTGATTATAGCTTCTTAATCCAGCGCTTGGACAGCTCCCGCAGGCACTGCGCACAGTTCCCATCTTCTTATCGGGTCCGGGGCCAAACACGGTGGCCGCCAGGGACTGTAATTTGCAGGGTCATCCTGCCCTGAGCTTGCAAAGAAAGGCAGAAAGGGAGAGAGAGAGGGAGGGAGGGTCGGAGGGAGGAAGAGTGGGCAAGAGAGAGAGAGAGAGAGAGAGAGAGAGAGAAGGAGGGAGGGAGGGAGGGAGGGTCGGAGGCAGGAAGAGTGGGCAAGAGAGAGAGAAGGAGCGAGGGTGGGAGATAGAGAGGGGGGAGGGAGGGAGTAGGAGAGAGAGAGAGAGAGAGAGAGAGAGAGAGAGAGCAGGCAAGAGAGGGCAGACAAGAGAAAGCAAGAGAGAGAGAGAGAGAGTGAGAGAAAGTCTGTGTGTGCCAGTGACGCTTCATCTGCAATCTGTTCCTGGACGGCAGGAATCCAGCCACACTGCCACATCAGCACTTCATCTTTCTCTCACTCTCCTCACGTGTGTGTGTGTGTGTGTGTGTGTGTGTGTGTGTGTGAGTGAGAGAGAGAGGGAGAGAGAGAGAACTCCCTCTCCACCTGTCTTTAACCAGCTCAGCACAGCACACATTCCTTTCAATCTCTCCTTCATACACACCACTTACACACACACACACACAATTCCGACCACCAGATACACACAGCTAACACAGTGAACCATAAAGCACAGATATCTGAACACTAACACAGAGAAGGTCCCACACAGCACACGAATGCTAAGCTCACCTCCCTGCAACACAGTTATGTACACACTTCTGCAGACACTGCAGACCACATACAGACACACCACATAAAGACACACACGTACGTGCCCATTGAGTAAATGTATGTGGCACAACCAGTTACGATGCTACCGAGGTTGTGGATTTTACTCTCAAGACCGCACAAATGGATGAATTACACAATATATATTACTTGTAGGCCTACTGTGAAACAATCTGGGTAACAGCACCTTCTGAACCAGAATTTTTGCTTTTTACAACATGGTATGTGGCACATGGCATGTGTGTGTTGGAATAGTTTGATTTGAACTGTGTGTGTGTGTGGGGGGGGGGGGGGGGGGTCATGCGAAGTATATGACAATGGGATGGTGCCAGAGGCACTGAAAACAAACTGAAGCATTGACTAGAACTGAGGTCCAATCGATATGGCTACTTATGTCATGGCACAGGGCATTTGAGGTGTGTGTGTGTGTGTGTGTGTGTGTGTGTGTGTGTTCAATTTTCGGGAAATGAGAATACTTCACACACACCCAACCACTACACCCAAGACTGGTTGATGCAAGCAACTATAAGGTGGCAATATATGGCTTCCCATGCCCTTCCGCATCTGGGTCTGATGTACTGAATAAAACCTAGCTGCAGTTAGCCCAAGTATTTCGCCATGGTAACGGAATTGGACTTGCAAACGTATGGAAAAAAATACGTATGGAACAGGTGGCCCCAAATGTCACTGACAGGCAAAATGCAAAGAGACAGCTGTCTCCCTCAACAACTCCAGAGACAAGTGTGCAGAACCTATACCGTCAAAGGGCCTTAAGGGTGGACGTGCGTCAACGCAAACAGTCGTGAAATACGCGTTTTCACAGCGCCAATTAGTTGCCATCTATGCTTATCAGCAGCGCCTATTCCATTCACATCTTATGACTGCCGACACGTGAACATTTAGCCAACCTCGTCTTTTCCCCCGTCCCTGGCACCCAATTAATTTACACCGACAAGCTGATATTGCTCGGCGAGTGCCCGTCCTGCCAACACCCCGCGGTCTGCAAGCCACGTGCCACTGTGAGGGCTACTCCGTCCATGACTAGCAATGTAGCAACCGTAGTCTATTGACTGGACGCGTAAGCGGTAACATTGTATAACAGCCTCGGATAGTATTGCGCACTGTTGCAGCCAACAAAACCTTCAATTTTAACTATCGGAAATGTTAAAAGAAAAATAATTAGTCCATTTGAGAGCTTCTATGACATGGGGGGGCTCTGGTCGAACGCATTTTGTCTTCGGAGAGACGCCCCTTGTGATGGACTATTGCGTAATGAACCAGAAGCGACATCTGCCACTTGCTGCATCGAAAAGCAGCATGAACAGTCCGTTCCGGTCTTTCCACGTAATGAGCGAGCCTTATTTATGGAATGCACGACGACTGGCACATGCAATGTTCCATATTTTCAACATTTACACAATGTCAAGGACGTGTCACTCCTAGTATGGACAGCTTCTAATGTCGGCTTAAGACTATTACCCTCGAAGGATCCAAAACCTTTTTTTTACTTTGAACTTTTTTTAAACTCCTGAGGAAGTAAACCGTCTGTACGTAGGCATCCTTCAAAGACCAGCTGCTGATTTTAGGAGGCTTTATACAAGAAACGCCTGTCTACGCAGGACAGGCCTCGCGCCACCAAGCACGTTAGCTAGTCCAAAAGAGAAGGCTACATTGGCCGGCCAAAAAGTGGGGCACGTCACATATCTACCCTCCTAAAATCGTGACGCTTAAATCTCCGTAAATCTGTCAGGTGTAGCAAATAGCTTGAACCAATTTCCAAGTCCAAACTCCTAGGGGCCTGGTAGGATGATGGTAGCAGCCTGTAGCCTATCTTATGCCCTGTACTGTAAGCGTTATATAGGGTAGGCCTACATGTTCAAATCTTGCCTACGACGTGTATGTGAAGGAATGTAGGTTTTCAAAGTAACCAAAATCGCTGGCAACTTACTGCTGACTTTCATGCTGCCAAATGCTGAAGGCTGCGGCACTGGTTTGCAGCTCTCTGCGAAGGAGGTGGTTCTTGGCCGACCCGACATATTCCAATCGTAAATCCCTGTTGTTTTGTCGATTGGCCGATTGACACTTTTGATCAACTGGGTCACTGTTCAAAGACCTCTATAAGTGATATTTTCACAAAATACGTAAAGGAAAAAGCAACACCGTCACCCGTTCACTCCTTTCTGTCGATTTTCTTCAGCTGATTCGCTACCTTCTCCCATCCACTGACAGTCTTTCTTTCAAACCATCCTTTTTAAAACAGTCTCTTTGTCGTTTGCAATCAAGGCCTTTTACAAGTCGGTGTCAGTAAAGAAATAGTCATGAAACCGGCCTTCTCCCTGTTTCCCCCGAAAAAAAACCCACCGATTTTCTTGCTCTGGATCGCTTCAGATTCATACACGTAGATTGACACATGTAAAATAATTCCTGTATTCGGTGCTCCTTAAAATGACAGCAACAACGTTGTTAGTCATGAGAAAATTAGAGCATGAAAGTCGAGTATTTGTTCATATTCTGAGGTGGAGACTCAACGATCCAGTAGCACCAGCCATGGCGGCTTCCTTGCTCTACCCAACCAACGATTCAAATGCGAATTTTCCAATAGCCCAATTTAAAAGCTCTGTTCAACGACCTTTTCGTCTTATGAAACTCCATACACGCGGATAAGAATCTTGAAATCCACCAGATATAGCCACGGAATCAGAAAAGTAGCTTGACGTTGCGGTTCCGAAGTAAAACGCTATCTAAAATCCACTCAGCATTTCAGAAAATTCTTTTTTCATTCCTTCTCCGACCGTCTCTGCTCGCTCTCTTTGTCACCCCAACCAATGAAACGTATTTTACGTAAACTACGGTAGCATACAGTGGTGGGGAAGGGGCCAAGTGACCTGGTTACGCCAACTCACTGCATAGAGAATCGGAAAATGTGGAGCGCAAGAAGGCCTGAGGAGGTGGGGGTTGGCCAATCCACTGCGTATTCTTTGAATATGGGCGGAGGGAGGGGGGGCACGGTCGGCCAATAGCCTTGCAACCCTTGGAGAACACATGGCGTAATTTGCCTAATACTGCCCCTGGTGTCCCAGGCGTCATACGTTGAGAGAACTAGTTGGGCGGGGCACTTAGTTGATTGATTGCCTTCAGCCCAACCGGATTCGACAGAGAATGGAGGACACACCAATAGCGATGCAGGATATGCTGAGACACCAGGTAGTCATGCAGCACTGTTGCTAGTCAGCTGAGCGCCTGAGACACTGCAATGACATGTTATACGCACTGATCTAGTTGTGGGAGTGCGGTTCCTCTCTTTGCACTGGCCAACATCAGTGCATCTGTCCACATAGAGCATAAATCAGTTCACTGAACCTCAGCTGCATGACACTTTGTTTATTAGTTGTGCATGTTCACTATGCTGGGAAATAGATAGAAAACACATCTGCAAGGCCAACCTTGTTTTTTGCATTTTACAGAACGCTTCATGCGACCGGCCTTAATGTCAAAATCAGCATATGCCAGCACAATGCATCTTCCTGTGCATAGAGTGTAAGTGAATGTCACTGAACTGGTTTCAGGTGAGGAGAGCATTCTGCAGGGGTCACTATCATCAAGTGGGCCAATAAATTGGGTCAAAGGTAATCTTTCAGGAGCAGTGTATCTGTGAAGCTCTGAGCCCTTACTTCCTATTTCAGCAAAGAAGAGGAACAAACTAGAAGAACACTAACGTGTGCGCAAACCTCACATTGTGAACAGAGACAAGCTATTTTTCTGTTCTTTCTTTTTTTTTTAAAAAGGAGGAAAAACTCACATGTAACCTCATAACATTTTAAGAAACCTTTGTGTGCTCTCCAAAAAATGTGCCTAAGGACATGCCAAAAACAGCATTATTTATGATTATATTTTTTGAAGAGAGGAGACAGACACACTTGGTCCAGTGTGCAAAGGGAAGGGAGGGTCTTTAGAGCATGACTCCTTTATCCATTATTCATCTGATGCTGGAACTCACTCGGAGGAAAACAGGAGGGACATCACCAGCAAAGGGCAGAGTCGCCCATCCTCTTGAGGACAAAGCAATAAACAATATGACTTCACACAGACAGACATACTGTACACACACTCATGCACAACAAAAATCATGTTTTTCTTGCTCTCTCTCTCTCTCTCTCGCTCTTTCTCTCTCTTTCTTTCTCTCTGTATGTGTGTGACACTGATTAGCATTAGGACAGGGTGCTGTATGGGACCTTCTCTGTGTGAATGTTGTTCAGATCTCTGTGCCTTATGGGCTAGTCCAGTTTAGCTGTGTGCATCTGATGGTTGAAACTAGTGTGTGTGTGTGTGTGTGTGTGTGTGTGTGTGTGTGTGTGTGTGTGAGAGAGAGAGAGAGAGAGAGAAAGAGAGAGAAAGAGAGACAGAGAGAGAGACAGAGAGAGAGCTAGAGTGAGCAGGAGGAAGAGACAGCAAGATTGTGCTGCCCGTTCTGTTTACATTTGCACTGGGTCTTGTGACAGTTGCTCAACTGATGGACCAATCTTAGCGTAATCCTAAATCCAAACAACACCTACCCAACAGTGCCTTGTCACAAGATTTACAAACTGACTCACCCTCTGTGTAAGAAACAGTGCCATTTAAGAGCATTAGGAAACGTCAGATTCTGGAGATTGTAACCACGGTGACGACTTCCCACTCACGTGACGTCAAGATGTGACTCCTCTATTTTAAAATCTCTTAAACCTCTGCTGACAAAACACTACGGATGTGAAAGACTGTAATATAGATGCGCTACGATGTTAATATATGAAAGCAGCCTTGTGGCTATTGTCACGTGTGTACATTTCTCCAGTGAAAAGACATGTTTTGTGCTATGAATAAGACCCAGCTATATTAAGTGCAGTGATGAAGAAAGAAGTGTATCTCAAATAGAACCAGTGAAGCTGAACTAATCAGAGGAACTGTTTACATTAATAAGAACACTTCCTCTGGCTAAGTGAGAGCAAAGAGGCTCAGGCACACTGCACACACAGATCCTCGTACACACACACTGTGGGTGTATAGGGACACTATGAAAACACAGATACTTGTACACACACACTGTAGGTGTATATAAAAACACTATGCACACACAGATACTAGTACACTGTGGGAGTATAGGAACACTATGAACGCATAGATCCTCGTACACATACTGTGGGTGTACAGGGACACTATGAAAACACAGATACTTGTCTTGTACTCACACTGTAGGTGTAAAAACACTATACACACACAGACACTAGTACACTGTGGGCGTATGAATGCACAGATCCTTGCACAGATACTGTGGGTGTAGCAACACTGAACACACAGATACTAGTGCATATACTGTGGATGTATAGGAAAACACTATGCACACACATACTATTACTCGTACATCTAGGGAGTATAGAAAGAAGGAAATATGAACCAGAAGAAGAATACTGTTGTATTCTTTCAATGAAGTTTCACTGAGCTTCTTCCAAGACACACACATACACACACATACACACACACACACACACACACACACACACACACACACACACACACACACACACACACACACACACACACACACACACACACTTTAAAATACACAGGTCGGGTGGACACACACGTTAACGCATTCTCACTGCATATAAAACACACTTTCACCTCAAATACTGGTCATGTCTCAAGAAAAAGGATGAACTTGCCACACCACCACCATTAGAAATCTAGCAGTACTCTTTTTTCTTTTCTTCTTCTTAAAGGCTTGTTTCAAAACTTTCAAAACTCTTGAATGGATTTGAGTTGAATTTAATTGAATTGATTGTATTTTATTGCTGACATGGGAACTTTGATGAGTATTTGTACTATTTCTGGATTATTTCCAAATAATAACAACAGAGGCACGAGAGTCATTTACAAAAAAAACTTAAATGATAAATAATACAGCAAAAATAATTTACAAACATTAACAAATGTGTAAGAAAATTGAACACAACACTGTAAATGTAGTCATACTCTCCATGTTGCTATGATCAGAATGATCTGAAATACCACTAATGACACTCAAAGCATCAATAAATTAATAGCACACAGTATAAATAAAATCATCAACTTACTGGACATATTCAAAAGTCAAACAAACATGAGCACACAAAAAATACTAGGCAACAAACAGATTTGCATACTGATGAAAAATGCCTGTGTTGGAAAATATTGATTGATTAAAATACTAAAATGTGTATAGGATGTTGATTACATGAGATAGGTTGACCATGTGATTGTCATTCATTATGAATACAACTAGTTATCAAATGACGATATCAGTGTACAAAGTTTGTGGAAAACAATTTGGGTGACCCAGATGTCCTCATTGACCTAACAGTCTTGCTATGCATGTAATACATCAAGTAACAGGATATCATGTCATAGAACTAATAGCCCAGTATAGAATTAGAAATGGCATCCTATACAAACAGCACAAACATTGTGAAAATGCCCTAGAAATCCAATAAAGGCAAAATAGCTGTATGAAAACTCAATAAGATATAACACGAAGTAGACATTAAGCAACTTTTTAAACGGCTTCAATATTTCCAAATGCTATATTCAAAGTCACAACAATACACATAAAAAAAACCTGGAATGCAGTTGTCATTATACAGTGCATGTTTACAGAAGGCTATGTCAAGTTCATTGAGACCACCTTTTTTCATAAATATACAGTATTATGTTAACAAAAAAAATAAACACAATATGTAAAAAGTAAAAATATCAGCATACATTACAATAAAATGAGTTAAGTTCAAGTCACAAGTTTTCCTTTTCCTCTCTCTGAAAGATCACTGTATATGCTACCATTGTAAATGGGAGAGGAAATTTAAAGTGGTCATTTCTCAACAATGGTCACAGCAGAATGAAACTTTAAGGAACCACAGCCCTGCTGAGTGGAAAATGTGCTAATGACATTAGTGAGCTGCCACATCTCTCTCTGTCTCTCTCTCTCTCTGTCTCTCTCTCTCTCTCTCTCTCTCTCTCTCTCTCTCTATATATATATATATACACTGTATATATATATGTGTGTGTGTGTGTGTGTGTGTGTGTGTGTGTGTGTGTGCGCGCGCGCGCCTGTGGAGGTTAACTGAGCATGATCCTGCTGAGTCATGCCCTGAGCCAAGTTGGCACCCCACTGTGCATCACACTACCACTGACAGCCAATGAGAGAGAGAGAGAGAGAGAGAGAGAGAGAGAGAGAGAGAGAGAGAGAGAGGGAGAGAGAGAAAGGTAGATAGGTAGGTGTTCATTTAGCTAACACACCCCTGGCAGGTGAAGAGGGTAAAGTCACGTAACAGCTTAGCTCCATCAGTGTGACATTTTTCTATACACTTCTCGGTAGATAACTAACTTCAACTAAGATGACAAAAGAGGCGGACATCCCGGATTCAGAAAGTAGAAGTCCTGCCAAGTATTTGATCCAACGATTTAGTAAACCAGCTCGTCCTAATTAGCTGCCAGGTAGATCAGATAATTAGTGATATTACCTGTGTTAAGTGCACAGGTAGAAAGAACATACCGATGGCAGGACTTTTACTTTCTGGAACCGGGATGTCCACCTCTGGACGACAACATGTCAGATAGACTGAAACCCAGCAGTGAAATAACACTAATACAACATGAAAATCATGAAAGCACAAAGCATATGATGCTTACCTACACAGACATTGTTAGGAACATAGTGGTCTGTGCTGCACCACTGTCCATATGTTAGTGGAGTGCATTTATGTTTAAATTCATTTATTTAGAGCATTCACCTTTACTGCTGGGTCAAT
>NC_084997.1:25574802-25579802 GCF_963854185.1 Sardina pilchardus
TTTTCCTGTAGTTCAACAGCTTATGAAAAAAATTAGCTTGAGCAGACTCATGCTCTGTTCAGGACTACTAAACAAAAACAAAAGAAATCCTCAAGACTCAGATGATATCTCCTGTCATCTCTGATCTCTCCTTGTCTTAGTCCTTTCTGTATGAGGAGGGCGTTTGTTGTGGGCAATGTGGCTCTCCATGTGAGACCCGAGTGTTAAACGAGGTGCCACTGGCGTCACAATACTGAGATGGGTGATGGAGGCTGTTGTGCCTGCCCCCATGTCAGACTGCCAGAGCAGTGGGAGGAAGCGATAACGAGATGAAAGGTGTGTGTGTGTGTATGTGTGTGTGTGTGTGTGTTCGTGCGTGAGTGTGTGTGTGTGTGTGTATGTGTGTGTGTGTGTGTGTGTGTGTGTGTGTGGGGGGGGGGGGGTGTATGTGTATGTGAGCATTAGTCTTTGTTCCACACATTTCCTCCCACCTCTTCCTGTGCATTCCGTTGTGTTTATGTCATTTCACACACACACACACACACACACACACACACACACAGGCTTACACACACACACACACACACACACACACACACACACACACACACACACACGCACACACACACACACACACACACACACACACACACACACACACACACCGTACACTTTTCACTTCTCCTTCAGCACATGAACTCTCTTGCTTGTCTCGGCTCACTTGTGCCTCATATAATAACTTGCTTCTGTGGAGTATTGCTCTACTACACATGCTGATACACAAAAAGAGGCCCAAGCACAAGCTCAGACAGCCACACACAAAGACACACACACACAGACACACACACAGACACACACACACACACACACACACACACACACACACACACACACACACACACACACACACACACACACACACACACACACACACACACACACACACACACACAGAGAGAGGGCAGGTTTGCAGAGCATTAGTCAGCTCTTGAGAGTGGAATGCAGAGCGTTCCTCCACCTGTTAGCGCGGTGTGCTGGCTGGCGTGGTGTGGTCTGACGACAGGCCCGGGGTGTTTGTGTTTGGGTGAGTCAGTTCCACTCAGCTCGGCTCCCCTGTGCCCAGACCAGCCCAGCCGCTCAGATCGGATCAGATCAGATCGGTTCAGCTAACAGCCACATGCACTGCTTCCCTCCCGCTACATCTATCAGGCCCTTACATACACACACAGACACACACAGACAGACACAGACACAGACACACACACACACCGACACACACTGACACACACAGACACAAACAGACACACACACACACACACACACACACACACACACACACAATCTCTCTCTCTCTCTCTCTCTCTCTCTCTCTCTCTCTCTTTTACTGTCAAGCACTCACCACACACACACACACTCCTTCTCCTCCTCTCTCAAAGTTAGAAAAAGGAACATGAAGTTTTGACTGCCCTCTCACCCACACATCTCTTCGCACATCTCTTTCTTACTCGTTCTCCACCCCAGCACTCTCACTTCATCTCTAACATCTGTGTCAATCTGTCTGTTCACTATGTCCCATTCTCTCTCTCCCTGAAATAGCCTACTGTAAGTGCTGATCCACTGTTCACCCACCGAATGGAACATTTCACTGGTCTGATAATAGCTGATAATATTTTCCTGCTTTCAGAGTGCATAAATATCTCTTCCTCTAGTGAGTCATTTACCTCTCTCTCTCTCTCTCTCTCTCTCTCTCTCTCTCTCTCTCTCTCTCTCTCCCTCTCCCCTTTAACTGCAGGGTATCAACATTGGTTATAATGCCTTGACAGGACAGGAAGGTAGTTCTTGTTATCCTGACAGGAAGTTAGCTGTTAGCATACTTCCGAGATTAGAATGGAAGTGTCTGTGTAACTCCCCATTCTAGTAACAGTTCTTTCCATAACCTACATCTCAGACCCATTAAGACATGACAGACTCTCTGAAGAGAAGTGCAGAAGAGTTAAACAAAAGCCTTTTGTTTTTCTCGAAGGCCCATTAAGACGAAACAGCGGTGGCTGTACATCAAACTGCTAACAGCTGAAAAGCTCAAAAAGACTCACACAGGCCGCCATCTTGCCATTTGGGTGCAATCTGACCTCCCTGACCCCTCCTCCCTCCACCCCGCTGCCCTCCATCACTAAAAGGCCATGACTCAGCACTTCCACCTGCTCTTTGCTGAGGTCGCTGCATCGATTAGCCAGTCAGAGCAGGATCCTCCTTAAAGAGACGCTTAAGGCTGACTCAATGCACTGCCAAAACAACACACGCGTACGCACGCACGCACACGCGCACACACACACACACACACACACACACACACACACACACACACACAGCTCCATGTATAAATGTAAAATTTGCTTGCGGTGCAGGTCACTATTGATTTTCAATTGAGGCATCATCTCCAAGCATTTTCTCATTGTAGAGGTATGAAGAGGCTGGCCCTGTCCAAAGAGGCGGCTGCCCAAAGTGCCCGTTTAAAAGTGATCTGCGCTTAGCACGCCACATCTGTTTGTACTGCACCATCACACAGAATGGAAAGAGTGTGTAATGTTTGCTTCTCAGGAACACACTGAACAAAAGTCTTCTCAGTTCTTCTCTTCCAAATCAGATTGTGTCAGAATCCTTTTGTGTGTGTGTGTGTGTGTGTGTGTGTGTGTGTGTGTGCGTGTGTGTGTGTGTGGGTGTGTGGGTGTGTGAGTGTGCGTGCGATCTCCAGTAAGTGCAAGCTTATGGCACACACACGCACACAGTCTCCTGGTCCCTCTGATACATGGTTCTGTGCCCATCAGGAAGAAACGGTGTTGTGTTTGTTTCCTGTGCAGTTTGTCCCTCTTCCTCTCCTGTTCCTCTTCCTCTGCTCAGGTGCACTGCATGTGATGACCATGATAGGAGCACCGGGCCAGGTGATTGGTCAAGAGGCAAAGATTCCAGAATCCTATTCCTGTGAAAGGCCTCCGATGTGGTCACCGCCAGGCAGGTCTGCTTCTCAGCCTGGGATTTTGTCTTGACATTTTGATTTGGACTTTGTGGCTCTTGCCCTTATCTAGTGTCCTGTATGTTGGTGTATTTGGTGTAATTTTTGATGTAATACATTCCACTGGTTGGGTAAACTTTAAAAGGTGTTATTACTGTATGTACAGGGTGCCTCTCATTTGGGCTTTTATACGTCCCTCTCTTGCTCCTCGGGCCTCGATACTCACTGATCTACATAAAGAATGATGCGGCAGCAACAATGGGATAGTCTATCCAGTGTTAGTTATAGATCAGTGGGAACGAGCCTGGAGGACCGAACATCGAGGATCGAGGAGAGAGGTTGAGAGGCACCCACTGCCAGGCTGGTCTGCTTCTCAGCCTGGGATTTTGTCTTGACATTTTGATTTGGACTTTATTGCTCCTGCCCTTATTTAGTGTCCTGTTTTTGGTATGTCTTGATGTAATGCAGTCCACTGGTTGGGTAAACTAAACTTTAAAAGGTGTCATTATGTACAGTACAGTAATTTCCCGCATATAAGCTGTATTGTGTATAAGGCGCAGGACAGTGTTTTATGTAAGTTAAAAGAAACAAAACCTATTAACACCATATCAACTGACCCCCTGTATTAACCTCATAGCTAAAGAAATGTTGCAAAATCAATGTATAAGCCGCGGCTAATAGTCTAGCCTGGCTAGCGCCTACCACTTCTCAAATGAGACGTGGTCTGGCAACCAGACGTTCATTTTCTCGTATTTGAAAAAATGCCCAGATCCGTTCATTGGGCGCCACGGATGTCTATCAAATGCGTCTGTGCATTGCTCATCATGGTCTTGCTTTCTCCCCTGTTCTGTGATTGGTCAACATCCGGCGAAAATGTGGGCGTTAGTTTCCAGACTGCCTTAGCAGCGTGAAAGAAATCACCGCGCAAGGCAGTATGGGAACACCCAGGCTACTAATAGTCGGGAAATTACGGTATATTCGGCAAATAATATTTGCCCCTAAAGAACTACCTACCCTGGTGGGGAGTAACAGCCATGCGCTCACCTGAGGGACAAACAGCAGGCAGTCGATGGCCAGGGTGCAGATGAAGATGGCTCCCGACACCACGCTGTACACCACATTAGGCCAGGCCTGCAGGTAGCGCGAGACCGGGATGGCCACCGACGACGACACCGTCACCAGACACACGGCGGCCATGATGGTCAGGGACTGGTTGACGGGGGGCAGACTGACGTTGCTGGTCAGGCCAGCCAAGTACGTCCCGTAAAGGAGGAGACTACCCTGAGGAGAGGATGACCAGAAGAGTGCAGGAGGGATTTAAAAAGAGATTATTTAGGAAGGTTTTTCTTTTTTAACATTATACGTGATGTAAAGTAGACCACGAGGTTCACACAATTCTCCTGAGGGGTTTTTGATTGTGAAAGCATTTTAGCATGTTACCATGTAGTTAGCGTACAAGTAATGTGTCACTCTCCAAAATGTTTTAACTGTGGTTTAAAAAGCAGCAGTACAAAATGTCTGCGTGTGAAGTGTCTCGTCCAATCGTCTGTATTCTGTGATGATGTGAAGAGAGAGGGTACCCACCTTGAGGATAGAGAGGAGAATGACCCAGATGTCTGAGTACTGGGACGAGCAGGAGTCCAGGTGAGACAGAGAGTACGACACGTCCACTTCCACCACCTGGACCCACACAGAGGCAGGGTTAGAGAGGCGTAACATATGGAGGGGACGGACACACACACACACACACACACACACACACACACACACACACACACACACACACACACTATGCCTCATTCAAAAGCTAGTTTCCCAAAAAAGACTAGGACTAGACTGAATCCACGTGGCCGAAAAGGCTTCACAATGGAACCAAACAGGGATTGAGTAAAACGAAAATAGATTTAATTAATTATTCTGGGCAACACATGCTGACAGACTCTCTGAAATTAGCTTCATCGTAAAGACTATGCAGTCAACTGGACATCTGTGTTCAGTACCTTGACCACTG
>NC_084997.1:25584802-25592302 GCF_963854185.1 Sardina pilchardus
AAATAGCATGTACAAAATGTATGTAGCTGTTTGTCAAGATGGATGATTCTTTCAGAGCTGGAGAGACAAGTTTTACGGGTAGAGTCTTCATTCAACAACTGCACAAGGCCACACGTGTTGTGCTGTGCTCTGAAGAGGTCATGCATGATGGCACTGTGCATAGGCATTTTTAATCTGTCTATGAAGGACATGTCCAGTCAATAAAGACATTTTAATTTAAGGAGTGTCTTGGTGCGGAGGCTCTCTTCTCTCACTTTTTTGCTTTGTTTTGACCTGCCCTTTACTCCAAAGAGCACCCGGCAAAAGCAGCGAAGACAAAGACTTTAGGACTGATCACACCCACAACCTTCATCTTCAGCCACCTCCACACAGTGGTGACAGATAACTTTCGTAAAGTGCTTGTAGCAATACGTGTCATCTATAGGAGTGTATGCATATTTGCATGTGTGCTGTATGTGTGTGTGTCTATATGCGTTGCCTGAAATATGCTTTGCCTGAAACTCTATCCGAAACACTTTCGAGGAGTGACTTAAATATACAGTATGTAACCCATGCATAATGCTACAGCATTTATCCTCGGAGGGTAGTCACGCAAACTTTTTCACACCTAGGCACACACACACACACATACACAATGATAAACACAGACACAGGCATACACACACACACACACACATACACAAGGGTATACACAGACGCGGGCACACACACACACACACACACACACACAACACAAAGGCACACACACATACGCTATGACATACACAAACACAGGCACAGACACACACGCACACACATAACACAAAGGCACACACACATACACAAACACAGGCATACACACACACACACACACACACAAACACATACACAATGACATACACAGACACGGGCATACATACACACACATCCCGGTGCTTTTATGAGATGGCGAGTGCTGTACCGACATGTCGCTGCTGACGGGCCAGGGTTCCATGCACCGTGACATCACCTGATCCCCACTTCCCGCTCTCTCTCTCTCTTGTCTCTCTCTCTCCCTCTCTTGCCCCAGAGCTAATCACCACTTTCCCCCCTTTCGACGCGTGTGGGTGGGTGTAGCCACGACAAACATCACCGCCGCTGGAGATGCGAATGCCTGCGTTTATGTGGCCGCAGCAGCTAGGGGTTGGGGGTTGGTGGGGGAGGATATGAGGGGCGTAGTGGAGAAATGTGTTATAGTGTCTGTACATATCTATGCGGATGAGTCAGAGGTGTGACTCTGCTCTGGTGACAGGACAGGTGTCTGTCTGAGGGGCTCAATGTGTGTGTGACGTCTGTGTCTGTGTCTGTGTCTGTCGGAATGTGAGTGGTCTCGGGGGTGTCTGGGGGAAATATCACAACGTTAAGAGACTGGGTGCATCACAGGAGAAGTGGAGAATGTGCCAGTGTCTGGATCTCTCTCTCTCTCTCTCTCTCTCTCTCTCTGTCTGTGTTTAGCTCTTGGTTTTTATGTATGACTCCTTGAGTGTGCATGCCTTTGTCTCTTTCAGTGTGTGTGTGTGTGTGAGTGTGTGTGTGTGTGGTCCATGTGCATGAATATGTGAGTTGTATGTCAAATGTCAGTTGTGCTGCAGAGGTAGGTTACCACCTCTCAACCTAGTCTATAGCAACGCCGTAACTCTAATCCTAGTGAAAGGCAAGTGAAAGTAGTAGAGGTACAAGAGGTAGAGAGGAAGAGAATATAGACCAAATCTATCCACGATGTTCCTTAGCCAACAATGGGCGTCGCCATGCCACCTCAGTATTCAGAAAACGGTTTTCTATTTCCGGCGAAGCAGCGTTGTATCGATTTTAATGTGACGGTTGACAGCGCTTGACATATCATAACACATATAAAAGTAAACTTTTATATTTGATATCAGTTATATATTATGTAGTATATTAATGCTGAGGGCAGTATTGTCAACACTTGGAAAGAAATCTAAGTTGAAGCATACTCTAGCTAGCGTACTGAGAATGCACAAAGCTATAATGTAAACAGAATGAACAGAAGATGAAAACCGAACAGATTTGCGGTTTAAGGAATAAGGTGGATAGTCAAACTTAGTCAGTGGTCATTACAGTATTTCATATGGCTACTTAACAACAGCATTATTCATCTGCTGATTGTGATCATTTTTCTGAGCCAGAAATGTTAAGGTGACCTTCAGTGACCTCTCCAGGGTGTCTGTTGTCGTGGGAACTCTGACTGGTGTGGTGTAGCAGATGTTACAGTAAGTGTTTTCCTGCTTAAAGCCCCAGTCAGAGAGACTAGAGACTAGTCACATTTTAGAGGCTAAATGACTCGTGTGTGTGTGTGTGTGTGTGTGTGTGTGTGTGTGTGTGTGTGTGTGTGCGTGTGTGTGTGTGTGTGTGTGTGTGTGTGTGTGTGTGTGTGTGCTGGGGGATGATAAAGTCTATAAGTGAGTAAGTGATCAAGACTTGAAGTGTCTTGCCTGTGACAGAAAGAAAGGTGACTGTTTACGAATGACTAATCTTTGATGACGCTTTGTTTTGTTTTTTGTTTATCAGAGGGCTTACACCTGTCAGTGTGTGAGTGTGTGTGTGTGTGTGTGGGTACGCATGAGTAGGCTTCTATGAGTGTAATCAGCCTAATAAAACATTATTTTCCCACATTCCCACAGACAGGTGACCCAGACAGTCAGTAGCTCTCTCTCACACACACACACACACACACACACACACACACACACACACACACACACACAGTCTGATGACAGGGCATTGTAAAACTATCCTTCATGCACATGACTGATTGACAAAGAGAGGGAGGACCCTCAAGCAGTCTGAAGTGGCTAATTTAAGGTCACCTGCAGACATGAGCCATTGGAGGTCACAGTTATTATCAGACATTATGACAAAGAACAAAACAACCTCCAGACCAGGACCTCAGCTCTATGAAAGCTAACGAGCACTGCTCTTGAAATTCATGTAATTCAAGCTCCAAAGGAAACATAACCACTTTACAAGAATAACAAGCACTTAAGACAGCATGACAAATTGTCAATAGTTTCAGGACACATTGTAGCCTAAACTACAATAGCTAAAACAACAAACATTTCATAATAGTCCATACTCGGTTAATGCTAATGCTAAAGTTGATAGTAAAAAATATCAACGTTGATAACCACTTTCACAACCAACACAATTAAATAACTTTCACTTCACAGATTAGATTGAAGCTATGCTTGGAGCAATGACTGTTCAAACAATGCACTTTGGAAATGCCTACAATTCCTTCCTCGAGTTGTATTGTCATCTTTCCCATTTTAGATCTGTCGTTTACGGCTTCCTGCAGGCACAACCGGCGGAGAGAAGCATTTCCGACCATTTTTCACTCGCAGCTCTCCTGCGTTCACGTGGGAGAGTTTCAACAGACAGCGCGAGCCCCGCCGCCCGCCGAGAGCGGCTTGTGAAGCGTGCTGGGCCGTCACAAACTCTGGCCGCTTTGGAAAACAGAGTTTGAAAAGGTGAAAGGTTACCAAATACCCAGCAACGACAGCCAAGGCCAGCTAAGGAGGGGACCCGTTTCCTCTGTAATTTCTGCCAGCAATAGCGGGGGAAAGCAATCTTCGCCTGTGTTCCAGAGTCCCGAGACAGTTCTCACCGTCGAGGCTGCCAAAGGTCGTGGGGCAGAGTGAGGCTACCCCACTACGATGTGAGAGCGTTTTATTGTGATCTGTCACTGATTTAAACTTCACACATTTTCAAGAAATGTCACATTTGAAACATTTAGTTGATCACTGGCGTGACACAAATCGCTCAGCTGTGTTGGGAAATAGGTATATGGCCAATACATGCTAAATCTGCATATAGCACTGTTCGGAAACACAGTAGTCTAGTATTAAATTATTAAATTGTGCAGGCGTCTGAAAGCAAGAGTTTATGAACTGTCTGAGGTTGCAGGTAACGAATTCTTCCATTATTTTTGACTAGACAGTCTGATACATGATCCCCACTGTAGAAAGGCCCCCTCCACTGCCATTGCCCCGGGGATAGAGACGTAAGGTTGATAGGGCACCGGTTACAGGAAGAACCGTACCTCGTGACTACACACCCCATTCTAGTTTTGCATTGTCCTCTGCGTTTCTCCACGGCTCTGTCTGTTCTTGAAATCGTTTAATAATCCATTTCACTGGATTGGACTAAACTGATTAGTTGAATTAAGTGGCAGTAAGGAAAGAGCATACCACTGTGCAATGACCGCAAAGGTCGTGGACCTTTTAGTTGCACACAATAAAGGCATTGACTTCATTCTTTTATTAATGTAGTTGCCTTCTTAATGCAGCTCCCAAGTTTAGTCATCTTTGTTTCCTGGCAAAATACAATCTTTCTTTTTAAAGATTATAAAAGGGTCAACGTGTAAGTTCCAAACGAAAATGCGGCAATTACAGCGAGTGTACAAAGCCTGGCCAGTGTTTGAGGGTGGATAATATTGAAACATTCCTCCTCACCCTATAATCCGTTTAGCAATTTAATCTAAGATGATCAAGTTTAAGAATGCCACTTATTAGTATACCCCCCATCAACTCCCCCGGACTCCGTGGTAACCAATGAGGGGAAAGTTGATCCCTTGACCAAAGACATGAAAGCGCTTCCATTCAACCCCACACGGCACACGCCATGGGCGGTCACTTTGGATCTGGGGCCGTCGGTTTCCCTGCTCTTTTCGCCCCGAACATCACTTGAAGTCATGAATGTGTATTTGAGTACCATCCATCATTATCATAGCTAATTCAGATAGGTTATTATGTAATGAATACTATAGAACACAGCATTTGCGCAATTTGCGCATAGATCTCCAACATTACGCATTCTTTAATCTGGTCATCCTGTGCGGAAGCTGTTTTACATTACAGTATCACATTTCGTTAAATGTAATCACTTTAATTACATTTTCTCTAATCATCTGACAAAACATTTTACCAAGTCAAAATCCTATGTGCCAAAGCCAGTCATGCCAACAAAATCCGGTATGTTAGTACCTGAAGTTAGTCCGTTGTGGCCGGAAAGCGCACAATGAGGAAACATGTTGAACCTCAAAAAAGACAACAAGTGGACATACCTGAGCCGAATGTAAGATATTTTGTGTCAGGCTGGCGCATGGATTATTCCATTATCGTTCCACCGCGGGCTCTCCATGGTGGAAGTTTCGGAAAACGAAAGAGAAGGTCCCATTTATTCGCACGTCGCTCTCATCCCAAACAGTCCTCTGTCAAGTTTGTAAGGCAACTGAGCGGCAGCTGAAGCTTTTTTGAACGCAAACTACAAAACTACACCAAACTACTCAGTTGCGTTCATTCGTTGCAACCAATTCCAAATGCGGACCTCAAGTGCGCGAATCTTGTGGCAGGGTTTAAAAGCGTCCCTCGACAGGAGAGCAGAGCGTCAAGGAGAATGTCAGCGGATTGGAGGGAGTGTGAGAGAGTGAGAAGCGATGTAATTAATAGGTAGCAACAGGAGGAAGCCTAGCCAGGGGCGGAGGGGGGTCAGACGATGAGCCATGTGTAGCAGTCATGAATGTAAACGGTCTAGTATCGATATAAGCAACTATTAATATGTCTGGAAAAAAAGAGATGAAACTAGACTAGAGACTAGACTTTCCAATTTTGTTAGTTTTCCTATACCGGGCGCATCACAAATAGCTCCAAACTCATAGCCAAGGTCTGTACAAAGGTTGGCTCATAGCCACACACTTTCCTCTTTATCAGAACGCAGCGGATAAGTGAATCGGATTATGAGGAAAGACCTAAAACATTCATCTTTAGTCAGGTGTTTATGCAACCATCCAGAATCCCGTCATGGATCACATGTTTATTTCCACGCCATTCTTGCGCCTTTACATATAGAATATTGCCCGTATCCGAGTTTTAAATGATAACACACAATAACTCGCGTTATAAATGTCGTCAATAACAATAACAGTCATTGACATAACACTAGCTTACGTTGACACTATGGCTATTTCAACCATGTGTTGTTAGAGGATGATAAGCTCCCAGTCTGTCTCTTGGGACAGGGTGGCGTATGGGACAAAGTGTAAGCCATTGCTCTCTAATACATGACACCATGGGAGGTCGACACCAAGCCTAATAAATAACGAAAAATACGCTGCTGGCCCAGTGGAAAGATACACATAGTCATGTTTATAAAAAAAATACAGAGCGAATCTACTGGCAGAGAGGATAGTTGTGCTTATTAAGGGGGTTGGGGGGTCCACATCGGCAACACGCGTGTCAAGACTCGGAGTGATCTCCAATGCTTACATTGGATTTCAAAGGTTCAAAGGTGCGTCTTTTCATGCACGACTCGTTTGTCTTTTTCTGCGCAACTCCAGGTAACATTCTTGAGCTGTCGTTCCACCAGCCGCAAACCGCCTAGGCGGAGGGTATTATTAAGCCTTCACGGGGATTTATGTTATGAGCGGCACACGGGGTCATTCCTGGCAAGGGAGTGTCATTGCTTCTGCGGTTTGGGGTGAGAGAGAGAAAGAGAAAGAAAGAGAGAGAGAGCGAGAGAGATTGTCTGAGTGTGTGTGGCTGTGTGAGTGTGTGTGTGTGAGAGAGAGCGAGAGAGAGAGAGAGACAGACAGAGAGGGATGATGATGATTGAAAGCTGAGAGGAGGGGAGAGATATGGTGGAATAGGCTTGCAATGTTTTGAGACAAACATGTATTGCACTTTGTGATTCAGGAAAAGAGCAATGTCATCGGCATGCCATACCCCTATACTATACTATGTGCAGCAGTGGTGACTCTTCAGACAGACATCATTCTCAGCATCCCACTACTTCCCACACATGTTTTCCTGTTTCCCTTCCAATCACAGGGCGATCCATAAAAGGGCTGGAAACACATCATAGTCTGCTGCAGGGAGAGGGAAAGGTAGTTGGTTTGGTTTTTGCGGGATTTTCCCGTATCTATCAACATGCACGGCTGAGGAATGTGACGTATTTTCATAGTTGATATCTTCCAAGGAAAGGTCCGATGACGCAATACCTAGAGGTGTGTTCTAGAACAGGTGGATACAACTGAGTAACTCAAACGCACACAAAAAAATCCCATAATACTAACATCTCTACTTTGACCTACAACCTCTGTTGATTGGCAATATCCATCAGCACTTAGTTTGAACCTAGTGAAAGTTTATTTTGCTTTTGGCCCAGCAGAGGGCACTGTTTACCACCATTAGGTTAAGACGACGGCACACGGGCCATTGAGCTAACACAGTTCCTGTAGTTATATTGTAGTTAGATTATGTCATTCATGTTACCAGCTTTGGCACTCTTAGGGCAATTGTGTCTTAGTATGTTGTGTTACCAGGAACATGTGCTGTCGGTTGTGTCTGAGAACGGCTTCTCAGATCATACAGACAAGCCACCGTCAGAATTTCTCAGACCCTGTCATCGTGAACCATGTGTTCCACCCACTGTCATCAAATGTAAACTCTGAAGCTCGTCACCACT
>NC_084997.1:25597302-25617302 GCF_963854185.1 Sardina pilchardus
AACGCCTCATGAATCATACGTGATCCCCACCGCAAGATACCTGCGCTCAAATCTGCACTGGTTTCTACGCTCGGTTGATAAATTAAGGCCATAGAGTAGAGTTTGAAGCTGGTACAGACACAACCGGGCAATCTTAAACATGGCCGACTAGCATTGTGAAAATACTGTCAACATGTCAGCGGAGACAGTCCAGTGAGTAACCCATCAAGGCAGGAAATGTTTCCTCACTGGGAAGCCACACACGAAGATATGCAGGAGAGAGAGACAGAGAGAGAGAGAGAGAGAGAGAGAGAGAGAGAGAGAGAGAGAGAGAGAGATGAGGTGAGTAATCATAGAGCGAGAAGTGCATAGGTGTCCCAACCATAAATGGTCAGAAATAAAGACATCTGAGAGGAGAGGAGTGGAGAGGAGAGGAGAGGAGAGGAGAGGAGAGAGGAGAGGAGAGGAGAGGGAGAGAGGAGAAAGAGGTGTTGGAGGTCACAGTGAAGGATGGACTCAGCCAGGCGGTGAGGTAGGATAATTTGGACATCAGCAGGGGGGTATTGGGGACCGAGCGACAACACAACACAGCTAACACACATCTCCAGCCAGTGGTCAGACAGAGCACAAAACAAACAGCACCTCTGCGTCGTAAACAAATGGCATTTCAAAGCGACCGATTCAAGCGAGAGGAGAAAGGCACGGAGAAAGAGGCGACCAGAGGAACGATATAAAAGAATGTGTGAGAGAATTGAGCGGTCTATGTTGCCATGCCTCAGCAGTGTTTGCTGTTAGGTGAAAGGCTGGCCCAGATTTTATAAGGACAAAGGAGTTTGGTAGTACACACTCACACACAAACAAACACACACACACACACACACACACACACACACACAGACAGACAGACAAAGAGTGAGAAAGACAGAAAGAGGGAGAGAGAAACACACACACACACACACACACACACACACACAGAGACCCCCCCCCCCCACACACACACACACACACATACACACAGCTCCAAGGTGAAAAGAGTATCTTTAGCATGCAACCCCAGAGATGACTACTGTGTTGATATGTAAATCCGAGGGCTCTCGGTGCACAAATGAACTCCCAGCCCTTTTCAACACTCTCACAGAGAACACACACAGCCTCCGCTCACTCCAGCACCATAGAAAAGACTCTCAAGTGCAGCCCCTATCAGCTGCCAGTACCAACACACCACCAATTAGATAGAGTAGAACAAGATTTATAATTAATTACTGTAAATTAGAACCTAAATCTCTTTTTCTCACACACTCCCTTGTCTGTCTGACTTTCTTTTCTCGGACGTTCACAAATGTCCAATCAAGGTACTGTATCTCTGGAGGTGATGTAAAGGCGCTTGTAAAAGTACAGTATGATGCATTGATAAGGACACCCAGACTGATAGCAGACAGCAATTGTGTGTGTGTGTGTGTGTGTGTGTGTGTGTGTGTGTGTGTGTGTGTGTGTGTGTGTGTGTGTGTGTGTGTGTGTGTGCGTGTGTGGTGTGTGTGCGCGTGCATGCGTGCGCGTCTGTGGGCCTGCGTGTGTGTGTGTGTGAGTGTGTGCATGCATGCGTGCGCGTCTGTGTAGTGTGTGTGTGTCTGTGTGCCTGTGTGTGTGTGTGTGTGTGTGTGTGTGTGTGTGTGTGTGTGTGTGTGTGTGCGGGTGAGAGAAAGAGAGCAGTGGGGCGTAGGGTGATGTGGCCGTGATGGAGATTGCCTTATCAGTCCATTATGAGATTGTTAAAGACAAGAATAGAAGAGAGATAGTGGTCAGATACAGTGCGACCACTGATGTCATTGCCCAGATATGGTGTTACCTGTTCACAGGTGAACGGGTTGTCACGGGCAAGGGGCACTGACACAGTCACCGCCTGGATTCTGTTCTCCTTTGGAGAGCACAGGGATGTACACCGAAAAGTACAGTGACCAAATATACAGTAAAATACACCAAAAAATACAGTGACAAAATGTACAGTTTAGTTGCGTTCCAAATTGCGTTCTAAATAGTCGGAATAAGAAAATGGGAACCATTGGCGACATGATCAGCTTGGGAATAATTTGAAGTATACGTGACCAAATATACAGTAAAATACAGTGACAAAATGTACAGTTTATTTGCGTTCCAAATTGCCTTCCATCTCAATAATCGGAATAATAAAATGGTAACCATTTGAGACATGATTAGCTTGAGAATCATTTGAAGACCTGCTGTAGTGTAGGACTGTGTGTATTCCATGCAGTATGTTGTAAATAATGCATTAACACAGCTGTTCACAAGTTCAAACACAGTTCAACTTAAACACCAGTCTATACCTCAGATGTGTTTATAATATGACACTTGTCCATGTTTCCAAAGCGACTTATGGTATGATGAACACTACAATAGTTGAACATAGTAGTTTTAAATAAAGTTGACAAGACTACATGCAAACAAGAGCTGGGAATAGGACCAGTAAGGTGGCTGAGAGTGTTTCAGATCACACCAGCACCTTTGACTGGGATGGACAGCATGGTGTCATGTCAATAAAGGGAGAAGTTGATTTACAGTAGTTAGTACATTAGTCAGTATCTATCCAGAAGTGCAAAGTCCAAATACTTGCAGATATAGTAAGTACAGTAAGAACTACTGTAGGTAGCATACCACAACTGAAGCGCTACCATTTCTTACAGTAGCTTACATGCAACGGTGTTCTGTTATAATATGCAAAAGTGATTTATGTAAATATGTACACAGTTGTACAGAGAAGTGGAGAGAGTTAGATCATGTAGAGTGAGGTTGCATTTGCATCGATTATATGAACAGAGTTTTCACATTTAGAATAGAATAGAATAGAATAGAATAGAATATATACTTTTTTGATCCCGTGAGGGAAATTCAGTTCTCTGCATTTAACCCAATTTAACCGAATTAGTGAACACACAGCACACAGTGAACACACAGTGAGGTGAATCACACAACCCAGAGCAGTGAGCTGCCTGCCCAACCAGCGGCGCTCGGGGAGCAGTGAGGGGTTAGGTGCCTTGCTCAAGGGCACTTCAGCCGTGCATGGTGGACTGGTCGGGGATCGAACCGGCAACCCTCCGGTTAAAAGCCCGATGCGCTAACCAGTACACCACGGCTGCCCCATTTGGTTGATCATGCAATTATCCTTAAATGCTTAAATGTTTTATCATGTTGTAAGTCGCTTTGGTTAAAAAGCCTCAGCCAAATGTAATGTAATGTAATGTACAGCTGGTTATGCAATGATACCATTTGGTGGGGTGCTTCAATCCATGCAAAATATGAAATGTAAATACGTCCATTGGCGTGCAGTAAATCGAGTCATGGTGAGTGCAATAATATGATGTATTTTTCTATGCTTCTCATGTTCTGATATCTATTATTAATGGTGATGGTATATCTGTGCCAGTGTTACCAATATCTAACAAAGGCCCCACAGAGTGTGAGCCTGACAGCAGTGATAACGCTCCTTGGAAACAGAGTATTCCCCACACACGGAGCAACAACTCAGCACACAGAACTCGCTGCACTCTTCTTCTCTTGCTTCCTCAGATGCCACTGAGAACGCGGCCTGTGAGTTTCTCCTAACAGGCTCGGACTCGGAGGATAGGAGGAAACGCTGCCTGACAGAGCAAAACGGATGGGGAGACAGCTGTCACCGACTTGTCAGCACTGTAGTGACTGACTGACTGACTGACTGACTGAATCGGTTCTCCCACAAGAGACAGGAATTGAAAGAAAAAAAAATAGGCTCCACTCTGGTAACTCTAAATTCTGGGTAGCGACTTGCAGTGTACGCAGACTTTAAAAAAAAAAAAAAAAAACGAAATGACTTCTATGATGTCTATATCTGTGAATGTCTCCTGTCATTTCACTGGTACATGGTACAGAGTGGAGATGGAGAGACATTTTTTTTTCACTGGCAATGGAGGACTCTTTTTACTCTTTTCTCAATAATTAACTGTAACAGATAATCAATGTAAAAGACACAATACAACAGCATTATAGTCAGATCAGTGACAGAACATATATATAAAGCAAAATAATAATAAAAAAAACACTGACAAATGTTTAGAACAAACAACAATCTTAACTTTATTAAGGGTGTTATACAGTCTACATCAGCAGGGGAAAGTGCAAATACACATCAAATAATTCTAAGGGTTCCTTCTCAGGGATAAGTGTATAAAAGCTTGCCTTTTTCTTTAATTATAAATAAATGTGCTCAATTCCTAAAATCCTGTGTATGTATGGTAGTATAAAAGCAATTTTCTTATTTGCAATGTCAGGTATTTGCATAGTTGTTAATACAAATCTACATTGTTAAGACTTGACATAAAAGAACAAAGAAGAAAGAAAAATATGTTTCACATTTTAGTAAAGAGATCAGTATTTACTGTTGTAGGCTACAGTAAAGAATATCACCCGGGTTTTTATATAATCAGTTTGTAGATGTTGGTCATGAAGTCATTATGTGCGCAAAACAAATTTGCTGTAGCTGCATTGAAAGAAAAACAAAACAAATTGCAGTGTTGCAGTGTTGAATATTCGCTTAAGCAACGTGAACAAATAACATGTGTCATATACTTATAGAAACATACAATCTATAAGGCACCAATCTATAGAGGCCAAAACCAAAATTAGTCTTCCATTGTAACAATATGCACATTTCAAGTGATGAAATGTTTAATGCTCATTTCTAGCCTTGTTCACTTTGATGTGTCCATTGCTTGGTGAAATGCATAAAGACATATATATTAAAAACATTTCATACACACAGAGGGCCACACTCGCCACAATAATCCAAAGGGATTATCAACAAACTTCTACTGCTGCAGGTGTTTATAAGAGCCAATCCATTTGTTAATTTGCATTCTGATATGATGTGAAATGCTGCGCTTAGGCCACTAGATGGCAACAGTGTAAAACTATGAGTGAGACGAAACTAAAGATTAGTCAATTAACATGCCTGTATTTTGTCAGTGACAATAGTGTTTGAACATGTTCATGTGAAACTATAAAGCGCTAGATTGGTCACTCTTTTGATCATATGCAGTAGGTTCACAAGGATGTAACATGAGCAGATGTCATCTTGACCGTGGAGCCGAACGATTTCACAATATTGGTGTGGTGCAATCCAACAATACGGGGGGGTTAGATGCAAGTGTAAAATTAGCTCCTTATCTTCACGAGGTGACTTCTGGTCGGGGGCCAACATCACTGCATCAATAACGTAAAAAAAACGGCTAGAAGTCAGGTTAAAAAGTAACTCGTGGGTCAATAACTACCTGGATATTTGGGTTTGACCTGCTTCGCAAGTTGAATCAGCTTTGGGTAACCTATTTCTTTTTTTAAAGAAAATCAATGCACAAAGAAAACATATTTTTTTCCACCAACACAGCAGGTTTTGAGGACAAACCAGAGTCCACAGAACAGATATTGTGGTATCTGATGGTTCTAGACTGGTTCTGGTTCTAGATTCTAGCCTGCACGTTAAGTGGATAAACAGTCACATTCTCCGCTCTTCACGGTCTCGTCTGTTTATACTGCTGCATAGTCCAAGTGACCATTTAAGTGCATTTCAAACGCTTGGTCAGGCACAGGCACTTAATACTCTCTCTGAAGACTCCTTTTGATAGAGCTTTCAACAGCCTTCCTTTTGAGGCTTGGAGATGTTTGTTTACAGCAGGATAGCAACAGTCAAAAGAAAAACAGTCTTCATCTGAATGTTTTTGTTGTGAAAAGTGTAATTCCATGAGACCAATGAGAAGTGTTAAATGAGAAGTCTTTGAAAAAAAGTGGAGTTCAAACTGCCTTCACTTCACGGCATACACAGCAGCATCAATACAAGTCTCTCCAACTTTCTGATCAAGGAGTTCAGTGATGTACCAGTGTTTAGTTTGTGTTTTGCAAAAGGCTGGGATTTGAAGAGGAGTAGTCCTGTCTTCTTTTTTTTGTTTGAAAACAGAGAGTGCAACAGAGAGAGGGGATGAAAGAATCAAAAAGAAAACAGGAATGATAGAGAGAGAGAGAGAGAGAGAGAGAGAGAGAGAGAGAAATGAGGGAGGGACAGCGAGAGAGAGAGAAAGAGAGAGAGCAAGAGAGAGGGGGAGGGAGAGAGAGAGAGAAAAAGAAAGAAAAAGAGAGAGAGAAAAAGTAATAAAGTCAGCCTAATACAGATGAGCACGGGGCTGGATTAGTTGCCATGGTTGCGCAGATTCTGCGCCCTCTTTCCCCATTCCTCCTCCGCTCGCTCCGCTATCCCAGCAGCACCCTCTGAAGGCGGTCGGCCGGGACGCTGTGCTCGTCCTCGGAGTCGGCGTCGCTCTGCGGGTTAGAGCTGCAGGGCGAGGTGCACTCGGGTGAGCACAGGTAGTGCATGAGGGGCAGGCGGTACTTGCCGCAGAAGTCCACAAACTTGATGTGACGCACGCAGGAGTCAAAATACACCCCTGCACAAAAGACATGACAAAGACATGTGGAAATTACACATTATTCAAACTGACCAATGCAGCTCAAAGACTAAACAGATTTTTTTGTTTTGCTTTGTTTTTCTTTAATACTAGAAGAATGGCGCATACACCTTGAGGCCCCACCAGAGAGGGTTAAAGCGGAGCGAGAGGCGCAAACGTTCCATCATTTCCGCGTTCCGTCTTCACAAGGGGGAGGGGGGCTAAATCCCCCTTTAAGCAGACCTGCTAACATTCGAAATGCACTGCTTGTGTGGGTTGCCGTTCTGACAGAGATCGATATCCCACTATGACGTCTTTGCAACACGCCCCTTTAAGCAGACCGGAACTGTTCGAATTTTGCTTCCATAGAGATGCATTACGTTGCTCTATCTTGTCAATATTTAAGGATCTTTGGCCCCACTCAGAGAGAGTGGGATAGAAATGGTCTACAATAAAGAACGCACAAGATGTGACATTGTTATGCTGAAAAACAACTAAACTACCTAACCCTCACCCAAATCCAACACGGCTAAAAGATAGTCAGCAACGCCCCATGTTTACATTAGCTAGCTATTGCCAACACCCTTACTTTACGCGACCTAAAAATGCTACTGGACACGGAAGTGATTTCCGAACGATTCCTGACGTCAGCCAGCGGCACTAGCCATCCCCATAGTCTGAGAGAACAATAAATGTACATGAATACCAATGCGGTGCGGCGTTCTCCATCACAGGTGCCTTTTGTGGCACGCCTTGCTCACCTGCACACTTTGGGTTGGGACACTTGCTGGCCAGGTCCAGGTAGGTGACCAGGTGTGTGGGGAGGTCCTGCAGCGAGTAGGTGAGGTTCCTGGTCTTGATGGCCCGGCCCGACAGCTCCAGCAGCGACGGAGGGTCGTAGGTCATGTCTTTGACGAAACGCACGACGAGCGGGTTGCCACGGAGACTGAGCTCCTGGAGCTGCACTAGGCTCAGGATTTCGCGAGGCAGGTAGGTGAGGAGGTTGTTATGGAGACTCAGGGAACGCAGAGAGTGGAGTCTACAACAAGACAGATGCACATGAATCAAACGAATACAATAAGAAGGAAGACAAAGAAAACACAAAGACTGCAGAGAAACACTGGGCATCTAAGTGGGCGTTAGATATCGATTTGCCTTTATCTGACGGTACATCATACAATAGATCATGGACATCATGTTTAATAAAAACATTACAACAATAGCATCATTATCTTATCTTTGTTGACTTCAGTCACGTGATTCCTTCAAAGCGGACCACAACATGACCTTCACAACAAAAGGCTTTTTATGACAGACCAGCAGTGGGTCACAGTGACCTAGCTGGGTCACACTGACAGGGATATTCCGAGACGTTCTTTGGCTGGGTCGCTCACCTGTTGAGCTGGGGCGGAACACTCTGGATGCGGTTGTCGCACAGCACCAGGTAGCTGAGGTAAGGCAGGTTAGCCAGCTCCACAGGAATGGACGAGATGAGGTTGCCTCCAAGATACAGCAGCTCGAGGCTAGACAGAGACACAGAGAGAGACAGAGACGTTAGTGTTAACATGACATTTGTAATTACGATCATCAGTTATTTTATACACATGGCAAGACACAAGACCTTATTACTAGGATATTTCTAGGTGCTATTATCAATTATTTTTGTGCACGTGACTTGCAGGCTTTATTTCACAAAGCTTACAAAAATGTCTGGCAAATGCAAACCTTATACATTACAGCCAGAAGCCAATAACGCACATCGACTCAGTGAGAAATACTGTGTGTGGGTGTGAGTGTGTGTGTCTGTGAGAACGAGAGAGAGAGAGAGAGAGAGAGAGAGAGAGAGAGGCACACACTGCTCACAATGACACACAGTTGAATTACAGTAACGGTCTCGCGACCATGTTTGTCCCTTATTACGGTAAGTTACATAAATCATAAGCAGGTGTCATTTAGCTGTTTTGATTCAAAGGGCTGAGAGCTGCTCACAGTAAACATTCAAATCCCATCACTCTGTGCTGAGGGGTGGAAATTCCAGTTGCTATCTTTAGCCCTTTATTTGTGGTGGAGAGTGAGTGTGACAGTACGAGTCTCTCTGTGTGTGTATATGTGTCTGTGTGTATCTTTTGGTTGTGAAATGGCTGGATCCAAGTTCAAAGGCTACTGCCACCAAGAGAAAATCGCAGGTAGTGTATGGGGCTGGGGACGGGGTTGGGCAGGCTTCAGTGTGATCCCACCTCCCTGCTCTACAGATGCCAGCAGCTAACACACAGTGATTGATTTTTGTTGTCTGCCTGTCTGAAAAACAGCTGTTGAGACTGTTCCTATAGTAGACATAACAAAACAAAACAAGAAATACAAAAAACTACTCTACTACTCAAGGTAGTACACCTCAAACAGTAGTTTTAAATATTGGTGGTACCTAAAACCAAATTGAATAAAGTTGACAAACGACAGATACAGTTCCTTTTCTACTGTTTGCACTCATTCTAGACAAAACACAAAACTACTCTACATCTCAAAAGGTCATTCTCCTAAACACTGGTACTGAGGAGAGGACAAAAAAAAAAAGACAAAAAAAGACAGCATCTCCATTGTTAGTATCACAGACAGTTCACCCAAAGTCAACCTGACGGCTGAACATCCTCAGGAGAGGACAAAACAAAGAAGCTGTAGTGTATGTAGATCTCCACTCTGGAGTGGGGGAGACAAGGGGAGATTTGGGGGCCAAAGTTCTTTTTTTTTTTTTTTTTGTCCTCCTTTTTGTTTAGATCCTTCTATCTGAGTAGCTTTGAAAATGCCTCATTCATTCCACAGTCTGGCCTCTGTGTTCCGTCCTGATCTCGGCTAAGCCCCGGGCAATTGTGCGAGAAAGACAAAAGAGAGCCAGACAGATGACGACATGAATTATGAGACAGAGCGAGTGAGAGAGAGTGTGTGAGAGAGAGAGAGAGAGAGAGAGAGAGAGAGAGAGAGAGATGGACAGAGAGAGATAGTGAGAGATGGAGGAGTATACACAAACTGGGCAGCAATGGGGGTGGACCGCAAAAAGACGCAAAGACCATAAACTCGCCCTTTGAGGTGAAATTAAAGGATAAAATCAAAGACATCTCCTTCTGGACATCCATATCACCACCTGTCCTGCAGCCATCAACACAATCACTGCTGCCACCACATGCATAAACTACTCACAAAAGTGCAACCTAAATGCACACATTACAAGTTAGGTGAGTGTCATTTAAAAGCAATTAGGCGGCTGGAAGATCTTAGGGTTCTGCTCTTATCTTAGAATGCAGTTAATATGCCACCCTGGTTCTCCTTCCAGAGGAGCCAGGCTGAACTAATGACACAGCCAGAGATAACCTGGGAACTGCGGGCCACGTGCAGACGAAAACAAGAGATAAAGCTACTGAGTGTATTAAACAAATCTAGTCAGCAGAAAAAGAAACTGGGCTAAATGGGATCTGGAGTGGTCTCAGGGGGTCGGCAGTCATGTGTGGACAATTCGGGACAGCATAACCTGAGGCAGAAACTAACCAAGCATCACCAAGATGCTATGTTTTTAGCCTACCTTTAAAAGCAGGTTTTGTTGCTAAGCATATCCATATTGCATGACTTCTATGTATTCATATTCGATTACCTAATACCTTCGTGCAGTGAAGCCTTCTGAAACCATAACAGAAAAGGTTGTAAAATAATGACGAGCCTGTTATTCAGCAGTAGCTCTGTTCACATTCAGAATGTCCATGGAGATAATGATTCTTGGCATATTGCTAGATTCGACTCGATGACCTCAGATAGATAAAACATTAAAGATAGATATATTATGGACTAAAGGGTAGAGTAGCCTACAGGTTGTATTGGTCTCCAGTGGGCCTAGTAGTTATGACTGACTCAATAACACATGGAACGATTACACACCTTTGTTGGTTCCTGGTAAATCGCGCACATTAAGTTGAATATCCTGGCAAAGTAAATCAATAAAGGCTATTGCATTTTTTCCAGGGCAGGATATGGCCCAACAACTCTGACTCAAGACAAGGCTGATTAGATTGACACAACATTTTGATTTCGCAATTGGGACATTAAATGGACACATGCTCATGTAGATCGATAGGAGGGTGTGCTCTTGGACAATATGAGGCTATAAAATATGATCAATATAATTCGCAATAGAGCAAAATAACGCTGCTAGAAATGACAGCGCATGACGGCGCGTTACCGACGGCTGGAGGTCATTAAGTTTAAGAGTGATTTGTTGCCTAGATAGCTAGCCCATCATCAAGCAGCCTACGCGTTTACGGTTGACGAATCCCATGGCACCTAAATGATTTGTAATATCCGGCAACAAGAAAATGAAGCAATAGTGGCCTCATTAAAGTAAACATGTTTGTAACAAACTAACCACACGCACTGACAGTTTAATGGAATGTCTTTAAACAACTTATGTGCCCACTGAGCCATGTCCCCCTTTCAGATAGGCTTCCCTTTTCCTTCTTAGCAAAAAGAGTATAGGTGCAGTCTAGCCTAGGCTACAACAACCTAATCTGTAGTTGCCAACCACCTGTCAAATGACTTGTGTAGCTCTACAATGCACAATGAACGTTGGCCCATGTGAAATGTTAGCCTACTGACATGTAGCCTAACATTTAGCCTACCTGGTCAAGTTGTCTATCTCGGCTGGAATGGTTTTCAGTCTGTTCCCCCCAAGCGAGAGAGACTGAAGACACTGCAGCTCAAGAAATTGGGTAGGCATTTCCTCAAATCTATTACCACTAAAGTTCAATACTTCAAGCTGCAGTGATCCAAACTCCTTCGGTAGCGAAAACTCATCCAGACGATTGTTCTTGGCTATTAAAGTCCTCAGTTTTGTCAGACGAGTAATGTCATCACAAATGACTGCTAGTCCATTGCAGCTGATGTCCAGAAATTCTAAGTTCTCGAACAAGGATATCGACTCCGTTAACACCGTGAGGCGGTTATAACATACATACAATTGTTTGGTCTCTTTTTTCCTTTTGTCACTGAGATTGTCAAAATTCAGATTGTTCAGATTTAAGCGCGACAAATCCAAGATATTTTCGCCCCCGTGAGCTCCCTCGAACGCCTCCATTTTCAACAAAAAAAATCTTATTCAAATGTTACAATGTGTCCGAAGAAAAGTCCTGCGTTCTGTTGTAGGCTAACTCAGAATTCCTGAAAGACAAAGCCTCGCGGTGTTATAAGCATTCCGTCTATGGAGGGCATACTTTCCCAGGCACTCGGTGATAGCCTACTGGACAACCCCAGTCATTATTTAATGTAGGTCAGAATCAAGTATACCGTATGTGGGCTATATAGTCAAACCCCGACGAGCCCCAGAATGTGTATAACGAAAATTCTTTGCAACAGTCAGCATAGATAACTTATTCATAGTTCATGTTCCAGGGCTGTACGTCGCCGCTCACTCCGCCCAACTGTATTAACCCTTTCAGTGATCCATTGCCTTATTGCGCCAGTCAGCATGCATGGTGCAATGTTGCACCAGACATGTGTTGCAGGTTATTCCAAATCTATAGTGCGCTACACTTGTGAATCAAGGCAATAGGCTTAGCCTATCAGTTTATGTATGGATGGAAGACTCTTTTACAATAGCCTGTCCTAAAGATGTTGGTGCAATATAGCCTAACTATCGAGTTACAGAATTGGAGGAGTGGTCCTCAGCCCCCCTTGCCTGTTATGTAACCATTCTAAGTTTACATTATGTAACAATCCAGTCCACAGCCATGCAGCCGCACAGCACTGTATGCCAGTGGGATTTAGTGCAAAACTCTGCAAAATGTTGCTTACATGTAATACAAATTCCCAGTGCCTCATGTTACAAGTTATCCCCCAACTACATATACTTTGATACTGTTCACAAGCCTTCCTTACACTTCGGCACATCACGTGCTGTGCATTCCTTATAGACATGTGAAATTACCATCACACTTGCAGAGATGCCATATGATAGCAGCATAGGCCTATACTGTTTCGCTGAAATCTGTTTTTTTTTTTCAGACTTGCTGACAGGGTATACAGATATAAGTGCTGCAATGCTACCTCTTTTAAGGACACGATAAGCAGTGGATGTGTGTGTATTCAAATCAATTCTGATATATTTTGTAGAATTTTGGGAATGTGTGTATGTGAGAGAGAGTTAGAATGTAGAAATGTAGAAACAATGTCAAATCTGGTATATATTTTTTTATTTGTTGTCATACATACCCAGGATACTCATAAGACAAAGGTTTTCATAAAAAGTTAACAAGACAGCAATTTATGTTGGACTGGTTTAGGTTTGCTCTAATCCAATCGGAAAACACACACACACACACACACACACACACACACACACTCTCTCTCTCTCACTCACACTAACACTCATTCACAAAGATACATAGACATGAGGGGGGGGGAAACTAACAACTAAGGCTGACCTACTTTAACAGTGACTCAATCTGCTTCTATTCTTTTTTTGCTGCTTTCAATGTGGGTTTGATTTCCAGCGAAGAGAAGGGTGAGTCCCCTACACTGAATCCACATGTGTGGGTTTTAAGGCACTCATTTTCGAAAATGATTCTAATTAGTAGTGGGATTTACTGGAAAACATCACATAAAAAAGCTTACAGACACATACACACACACACACACGCACACTGAAACACATGCGCCCACTAACTGCAGAAAGATTGCATCTAACCTAAAGAGTCGAAAGCAATTCTAATCCTTCTCAGACTGCTCTGTGAAATCAAAGGTATAGTGTAGTTGCTGGGTCCGAAGTAATGGTTTACCCGGAGGTTCTCATACATCACTTTAAAACATCCTCAACATCAGGCTTTGGTTTCAGGTCGCTCCTTGCTAGGCTTGCCTCAGCCATTTGCTGCTTCATCTTTGGCTGTGACACACCATGGAGATGGGGCTGATCCATAGAAATATTCCTATCCTATCCCGATGGGATGTCCTGATGTGTTCAACTGTCTCAAGGGACTTCACATTGCACGCGGCATATGCACTGCGCTCGCCGCTATGGTTGCTCGTGGTTGAGGTAATGTCTCCAGGATTTTCCGTTGGGCTTGCCGCCGGGCTCAGCGCAAAAATACCTATTATTTATAGCGCAACATGGTTGACCTTTGACCCGCAGCAGCGCCAGAGCGGCAAAACGGGCAAAATGCCGCTTGTGCTGCATTTTCCTTACCAGTACTTGCGCGTGCAAACCATTGAAAATAACGTATTTCATAGCGCAGCGCTACCGTTTGCGCGTGCAATGTAAACCCCGCTTCATGGTGGCAGTTACTGTACAATCAGTCAGACAGCAGCTGGGTCTGACTTTGTCTTAGTGGGGACCAGGGGATGGGGGGGCATACTGAATTGGACCTGCTCAGGACTTTGGGCCAGGTTCTCAAACGTTCATATAGCAATCAGGATGGTCATGTTTTTCTTTGCCTGTCACCTCTGGACTGCACATTTTGTGTCATTTTTAACACCATACATACGCATGAGAATCTAGGCCTCAAGATCCACCTTGGACCCAGACTGGACACACAACAACAGTGTGAGAAGCCCCCTGTGTCCCTTACTGCGCTTGAGCAGCCAAACATCTCTGATCCAGATCGGACCAGCTTTTCATACCTGCCTCCCGAGTTCACCTATGTGTCTCAGGTGTCCTCCCAAGATGACAGAGGAGGACAGACACTGACGTACTGTACGTACCCATGTAGTGGGGCCCTAGGTATAGGCTACAGCTCTCGAACACTATTGCTCTTATCCATGGAGTAGCCATTGCCACCGAGACACAAGCAGCAAAGAAACTGGGCACGGCAACTGCATTAGAGCTGATTGTGAAAAGGAAAACAAACAAACAAATAGAAAAAAACAAATTATGCCTATGTCAAGCGTCTAACATACAGTACACGTAACATGTGAAAAAATAAAACCGAAACAAAACAAAAGCAAAACAAATGCGCTTATACTGCTAAGTCCACCAACTGGCTAATAAACTAATCAAGTGGTACTGAAACCTCCACAGAGGACCTCCTAAGGCCAGCTTCTCTTATGCAGTCTGGGAGTCAGGGCAGTGAGTGTGGGTGGGAGTGGGGGGGTTAGGTAAGTGTGTAGGTGGGTGTTGGGGCAAAGGGGCAGGGTTGGGGTGGAGTGCATTTCTCAAGTAGTCCAAGAGATGGCATCAAACGGCCTACAGCAAAACAATGATAAGTGATTATTAATGAGACATCCCCCCTGCTGGCTTTAGTTTACTAGTAAGGTCCTTGTTCCTTTTCCCCAGATCACAACCAGACACAGAACCGAACGGGTCCCTCACTGGTTCCAGATGTGGTACCTACTGGGTCATGTTCCCGTGGTGGTGTTTTTGTTTTCTTCTTCATTTTCCTGCCTAAAGGCCAACGGAAAATTTACACAGTATCTTATGTTTATGGACAAAGCTGCAACATAGGAAAAAAAAACGAATACGATTTAGCACCTTAATGATAGGTCACATGACAATGACAGTCCTTGCCATGCAGCTGAGAGAGGGAGGGAAGCACGGCATGGCGGAATGTATGCCGTTGTCGCGCCAACTGCTGACGTAGAGCCTGACAACCGAAGTATACAGTGTAACGAATCCATTCCAGAAGTCTGATAACTCTCCGAGAATGAAAATGACAACAATGGCAATGTGGCAATGTTCTCCCACAGGTTCACGCCATGGTGTGACAACACTCTCCCCCTTCTCTGCTCTTTTGGTTCCTCTCTCACATTCATTCGCCCTCTTTCGTTCTCTTTAGTTTGTCACCACACGTGCCGTTCTCTCCAAAAAAAGCCACGTTTGTACTCCTATAGACAGACAACAAATAAAAATGACAAACTAGTGTTTAGAAAACTGCCCCCCTCCTATTCAAAGTGCTGGGGCCCTCGGCCAAGGCTTGCAGTGATACAATTAAACAAAAAAAAAAGTCAAACACACGGACAAACATAAACACTGATAAAGGATGCACTTGAATACATGTGTCGCTATACACACCCAGAGAAAAAAAAAATGAATAGCCTATATATAGGAGTAGTACACAATTAAAAAAAAACAAGTCTTAATAATTAACATTGTCATATAAAAAATAACAATTATGAATGGGGTGATTCTCTTTGTGACAGTATGTTGTCCCAGATGGCGCTTCAGTGGAAATGCGACTTCAGTTTTGTCTTTCTTTCAATCTCTCCTTCCTTCCTACAATCCACTCCTCTGTCTCGCTCTCGTTCTCTACCTCCCTCACCCCCATCACCCCTTATCTCATTCAAGCCTCCTTCGTGCTTGTCTTCATCTTCTCCACCGTCTCCTGAAAAAGAGAAATACATTACAGGCGGTTAGATTAACTTATAATTTGGTGTTCGTCATCATCCACTGTGACTACAGGCGTCTAACTCTTTTCTGGGTCAAAGTTTTTTTTTTTAAAAGATTAGTAACTGACCTATATCTCATGCCAGTTAAAACAACAAATATTTACCAAATTATTTTTCAGTTCATCAATACAATTCAAATAAATTAAAAGTGTACTAATTGGATTATGTTATGGGCAACATTGATTGATTTAAAAAATAGTAAATAAAAAAATAGTGAAGATTTAAAAAAAATAGTAAATACTAAGCTCATATAGTAAATATACTACACCTACAAATCTATTCGCTGGTTTCAATTGCTCTATTTGAACTGTGGTCTGTTGTTGCTGACGTGACCTGAATATCACTGTGACCATGAACCTGATGACACCAGTGGGCAGAGAATCACACAGCTGCAGCAGTTTGGCTGCACTTTCCACTAACTTCTGGCCAACATGAACTTTACTGCAACCAATCAAAAGCAGTTGAATGGGCAACCACATGTGTTTTAACTGGCCAGGAGACAATACCCACAACATGAAGCAAAGTCCGGTCCTTTTGAACTATTTTTAACCAGTGTTTAGGATTTTTCAAGGACTTTCAAGGCCCTTTTCCCGCAAAGTCATGGACTCAACACGCCATGTTATGAAACACAGACTCAGGCGAATTTTACAGTAGTCCACTCAAACAGACATTTCCAGGTAGGCTGGGTGAACCTGCCTGAACTTCCGGCGAATTTGGATTTCGCCCGACAGCTCAGGCTGGAAACCTGCACATTTATCTGCTCTGTTCCCTGCCAGAACCTTTGACTCAAATCAGAAACTAGCTTATCCAAAAGACACACCAGATTGTTGGTCTGATTGGTTGAAGGACTATCCAAGCGAATACGGAGTCATTTGAACAATGCCCATTGATCACGTCTCTTGTGCAGTAGAAACAAAGCGCAACCTCCCCAGACTGATGTTCAATCTTAAAAGATTGAGCTTAGTGTGGTGATAGCCAGACTAATTTCCAGGTGTTTCCCATGAAAATTGGAAACCTAATGGCTAAAATTCCAGGTTTTCCATTATGTTTGGGAACCCTGAGAGTGTGAATGACTGGTGTAATGACAGTATTGCAATGGGAACGCTCAATAGCGGAGAGGAATGAGCTCAAAATGGTTTCCCAGGTTCCCTACCTGGTGCTTGTTGAGCTCGGCCACACGGCGAGTCCACTCTTCCTCGGTCATCTCCTGACCAGCGTCGACCTCATCCACAGCTGGGGTCTTCTCTGTGAGAGAACAAGAGCATGAATGGTTAGTGTTGTGATGTGTCACATATCATAACACAGCTGGGGTCTTCTCTGTGAGAGGACAAGAGCATGAATGATCAGTGTTGTGATGTGTCACATAGCATAACACAGCGTACACTATCATGTCATCCATTTTATGCCAATTTCTGTGTCTTTATGGATGTCGCCAGTGTGTCCATGTTCTCTCTCTCTCTCTCTTCTCTGTGTCTCTCTATCCATCTGTCTATCTATCAATCTTTATATCTATCCCACTCAATAGTTGGACTGTCTCTACCCTCGATGTACCCATCATGTACGCATTTCTCTCTCTATCCCCCAAACTACTCCACGGCCGACTCACCATCGCAGATCATGGCTGTGCAGACCCAGTTGCCACAGGCGCAGACGCAGCGGTTGCAGTCCACCTGGGCCTCGGCTCCGTCCTCGTACGACTCGTCCTCCAAGGCACACTCTGCGTCAGGGGGAGAAGAAGAAAAAGAGACGGGTACTCTCTGGGTTAAAACTCTACACTAATGTGCTGTACGCTCTGTCATGATACAACTGTGCTGTAAACACAGACTATGCAGTGAGTAATGTGATGTACTGTTGTCATGCACTGACCACTGTTTAATGGTGAAGGAGAAGAGAGAGAGAATTGGAAAGAGATTTTTTCCCACAAAAGTCACAATCTGTAAACTAACTCACATGTCATTGCTTTATCATATTCATAGATATACAGTGATATGAATACTGATAACACACAGCAAAATAAAGACATACTGTTGCACTTGACCCTTGCATGTGTTGTAAAAGATGGCACACATATGCTGCATGTCTGGAAGGATGATTGCTGCTGCTTGATCTCTCCCTCAAATGGATCTCAACTCATAAAGCAATTTTAGCGGCAAATTACATAGGCTTAACCTTGAACTTTGAAGACATTAAGAATCACATTGTTTCATGGGCTTCTCAGAAAACCACTCAAACTGGTCATATCCTGAAAGCTGACTCACTGTGAGTGGTCACTACCCACATTGTCGACTCTTTTGACCGAGATATCGTAACATCAACACACTGCACAAATAAACTTGGAATTGACCAAACAGAGTGCAGAGTGCACGTGCTGGACCGAAGTGCAACATGACAGAGTGTATAAAAGTGTATAAAAGTGTATGGAAGTGTATAAAAGTGTATGGAAGTGTATAAAAGCGTATAACATTTTGAATCTTGAATTTCCCCTTGGGGATCAATAAAGTATCTATCTATCTATCTAAAAGTGCATGAAAGTGCATAAAAGTTTATGAAAGTGTATAAAAGTGTATTAACGTGTACAAAAGTGTACGAAAGTGTTTAAAAGTTTATGGACGTGTATGAAAGTGTACAGAAGAGTAAACAAGTTTATATAAAAGTGTAAAAAAGTGTACAAAAGTGTAAACAAGTTTATATAAAAGTGTAGAAAAGTTTACAAAGCTGCATAAAAGTCCACACTGTAGCTGCATTTCAATGCAGTTTTAATGATATTCCCCACACAGCAACCTTTTGAGCGTTATGCTCCTCTTCAGACCCAGAATACTGACTTTTATATACGTTTACATACAAACTTGGAGCCAGTGTGTTATATCAATATTATGTAACAATACATATATATTGTGATATACGCTATGTATGTACATACACACAGTAACAGCCTGTGAGTGTGAACTAAAGCAACGCCACTCCACAGTAAAACCTTTCAGCAGTGCGGTACTGTAAAAGTCTGCTATAAGAGTTAGAAATACCCTTTATTCAGGCCAGAGTTCAGTTGGATTTCAGTCTGTGGTTAGGTGTTACTCCGGAGAGTAAAACATTCCCAGCCTTCTGCCAACACATCTGTTTCATAAGACTCTAAGCACCGTGGTATGAGGACTGCTCTATCTCTTTTCTCTATCTCTCTCTCTCTCTCTCTCTCTCTCTCTCTCCCCCCCTCTATCCCTCTCTCTGCCTTATCTTAGGCCTTGATCTTGATCTTCTCTCAGCTGTCCTTGAGAACTCTGGGTTTTACAGGTTGTTCACAGATAAAATGCTACGTAGTTGTGTGTGTACGTGTATATATATGTGTATGTGTATGTTTATATTTGGGTGTGTGTGTAGCATTTGAATGCTAAGAATGTTGAGGTCACCTCGTTCTTCACATATCCCCTCCACTGGTCTGCCATCCTACTCTGTCTTTTTCTCTCTCTCTCCCTTTCCTACTCCCCCTCCCTCTCCCTCTCTCCCTCCCCTCTCCTCTCTGAACTCTCACCTACTTTCTCCAACCCAGAGCCTCAGTGTCCCTCCCCCCTCCTCTCTCCTTCTCCTGGCCTCAAATGTCTGGCCCACCGCCGACTCGCCATGCCGTTCCTCAAAAATTACAGCACATTACCAATCAAAAGAAGGTCGGGTTGACTTCTACACAGACCTTTTGACTTGTTACCAGCCAGCGAAGGCTGTGTGAGGGGAAATCGTGTCAGGAAAAAGGGACTGTTTATAGGTGCGGTTTTGAAACTGGGCCAAAAAACGAGCCCCCGTTTACAACCTTGTAGTATAACTTCACTGAAGGGGGACCAATTGAGGGCATGGTTTGCATAACACACTGCTGAAATCTTCCCTGTGCATTCCAGTGCACATACTGCCATGTAGACCACTGACAGAATACACTGTCATTACAGAAATCAACATAATCCAACAATACCACGTTACAATTCTGAATGTCTTCTTTGAGTTCGTAATGATATCATTTGCCAGTGGTGTAAAAGCTTTCTTCTGTACTGACTTCCAAAAGTAATCCTGATAGAATGTGTTCATGCTATAAGCAGGATGTGCTATATTTCTATTGTTAGCTGTAGGGAGACTGCCAACATATCA
>NC_084997.1:25622302-25629802 GCF_963854185.1 Sardina pilchardus
GAACAGAGATAAAGAAATTAACCTCCAGTTATGAGAAGCCACTGTAGGATGGCGTGGAAGACTGAGACAGAAGTGTGTGTGTGTGTGTGTGTGTGTGTCTGTGTGTGTGTGTGTGTGTGTGTGTGTGTGTGTGTAATGTAGTATGGGCGAATGGGATGATGACATGATCATGAAGACAGAGCGTGATCATCCGAGAAGCCGCTGTAGGATGGCGTGGAAGACTGAGACAGAAGTGTGTGTGTGTGTGTGTGTGTGTGTGTGTGTGTGTGTGTGTGTGTGTGTGTAATGTAGTATGGGCGAATGGGATGATAACATGATCATGAAGACAGAGCGTGATCATCCACAATCGTGTAGCCGGTGCCAAATGAATGATGCACACTATGACCCTAGAAAGAGTGTTTCATGTCTGCTTATCAGTGTTAACGAGGGAGCCTCAGGCATCTCGCACAGTAAGAGCTTCTTCATCAGTCACTTGGCTTGACAGCTCCTGTGTGCTTTGAAGGTTCACTGAACCTCACCTTTTTCAGCTCAGATATCACACGTGTACGCGGTTCTGAACCTACCTGTAGAATGTCTCTCTATAACTCAAACAGCTGTCTCAAGGTAAACATAACAGGTATGTATGGTACTGTGCTTTAAAATGCATGGAGGAATATAAGTGAGGTGATAACACCAAGGTCACAGGTTCAGTGACCGTGTGTGTGTGTGTGTGTGCATACGTGTATAATATAATAAATGTGTATAATTATAAATGTGTATAAGTATACAGCCTAAGTTTGTAAAATACGTGGAGGAACGTGATCAAGGTGATAACAAGAAGGTCACAGCCCCCCCCCCCCCCCCACACACACACACACACACACACACACACACCTTGAAGTACTTGAGCAGGATGTCGGTGAAGTTGGAGCCCTTGGAGAACCAGCCGTCTGGCACCACCTCTGTCTTCAGCCACTCGATCACACGGCTGCGCAGCTCGTTACGGTCCGCCACGTAGCACACAACTGCACACACACACAGAGACAGGAGCACAGAGAGGGTCAGAGGCATGCATGGGCACACAACCATAGATATAATAAAGCTTTATTTACCTCCGCCAAGGAGGTATATGTTTTCATCGGGGACCGGCGTTTGTTTGTTTGTCTGTCTGTCTGTCTGTCTGTCTGTTTGTTAGCAAGATAACTCAAAAAGTGATGAATGAATTTCGATCAAATTTTCAGGGAAGGTCGTACATGACCCGAGGAAGAGACCATTACATTTTGGGACTGATCCGTAATTCTGTCGGGATTCCAGAGGCGTTTATGTATTTAGCTTAGTGGTGTAATGGCAATGGCACGTGGCGGCGATCTGAATAGTTTAGATTCAAATGTATGACAACCTAGGAAGAACATATGCAGGCGGAGGTAGCTGCGCTCTCTGAGTGCTTTTCTAGTTATATCTGCACACGACAGTGTGGTTAAGGCACAACAGCAGTTAGCGATGAACACACAATTAAAGGGCTGGGTAGGATACTGGCAAAAACACATACTTTGCTGAATTACATTTGTTAAACGAGATAAGGAGTGACAAGCATGAGGCTGAGTGGCTCAATATATAGTCTATTCTAGTCTATTGCCAATATCAAATTGAAAAATCTAACTCAAAACTGTTCTCCTGTGTATGTTCTCCTGAGCTTGGGTCACTCAGAATCCTGATAGTGGAGACCTCGCTCAGGATGGACTACAGAAACCCTAAAGCTGAGCTGGTTAAAGCGGCAGTCGAAGCACCGGCACTCCGACGGGAGAATTCAGCTCAGGAGGCCGAACTTACAGCACTGATATGCAGGACCTGATGTGTGAGGTGCCTGATGTGTGTAATGTGTTTAAAAACAGCTGAGCTGAGGACCCTAAGGGCGCATTCACTGTTTGGTCTGGACCCAAGTTTGTTTGGACCGATGGTCTGGTTATTTTTGCTCATGTGAAGGCAACCTAAAAAACAGACTGGCCACGATGGCTGCCAAATTGGAGAATCTCCAACACTACCAGGTTTGTATTTCCCACAACAGCGATAACTAAGAAAATAACTATATCCAAGCTGATCATTAACCAAGATCTTTCTTTTTCCATCAACGTGTTCCAGGTGATGGCCAACTCATACAGTCAACCCTATCAAGACACTGACTGAGCACTGAACCACAGAAGCCTTTTGGTCTCTGATGAGCTAGAGACTGATGTTCATCATAAGGGAAAATGAGTGGGCTTTGTTAATATGAAACAAAATATTAATTATGTGCTTACTGAATATGAAACATTAATCAGTGACATAATCGCGGCATTTGAAGCAGCTACTGTATGTGAAAAATAAATGTTTCTACATGGCTGAAGAATAAAATAATGAGAAATTCTGGGGCCTATGAAAGTAGGCATTCACTGAGCTGATCTTATCTGATTTAATTGTCCTCCTCTTTTCTGTTTGTTCTTTTTGAAACTGTAGACATTATTGACATGAAGGAAAAATGCATTTATTGAATGTCATGTCCTCATCAATTAAATAACTAGAACAAATACAAATTCAGTACTCACCGGGACTTGCAGCTGCCTTGTCCATCTTCTTCTCTGTTTAAAATGAAATAAAAAAAAGATGTTAGTACTGTACCTGTATGTACCAGACCATGTTTAAATTAGCATAACATTCAGTCATGTTGTACCACAAATCCTTGCAATTTTACTCACAATCCTGATCTCTGGTGATAAAATAACACCATGATGCATTGCTTTTTATTGGAAACTGTTCAATAACATTCGAAATAAACAATAAATGTTTTATTAAATACATGTCTCATTATTGTAGTTCATTCAGATGTTAGACTGTCCACCTGCTACATTGTACATACACTAGCTTGTCATGTAGCCAAGAGCACACCTTTGATTATTGGGTGGCCATTGCCAAATGTTGCATAATTAGTCACTCCAGTGTGTTGGCTCGCTGTCTCTGTATCTAGCAAGCTCACCTCAGTTTGTTTATTATCGTACAGTGCCATAACGACTCCATGTTTGTTTATTATCGTACAGTTCCACAACGACTCCACACGTTTGTTTATTATCGTACAGTTCCACAACGACTCCACACGTTTGTTTATTATCGTACAGTTCCACAGCGACTCCACACGTTTGTTTATTATCGTACAGTTCCACAACGACTCCACACGTTTGTTTATTATCGTACAGTGTCACAACGACTCCACACGTTTGTTTATTATCGTACAGTGCCACAATGACTCCACAGGTTTGTTTATTATTGTACAGTGTCACAACGACTCCACAAGTATGTGGCGTCATTGTTATCACCGAGATTTCTTAAAATTAAGCCATAAAAAAAATGGCTTCAGAGAATCATCATTACGGTGCCTGGCCAGAGGGAGTAAAGGTTTGTTGTGTGTGCTGATGCGAAATGTGGTGACGGTGTCTCGAGTGTTATTGGTTGGCACCCATGTGATCAGAGTTGGCCCTGTGCCCACCATGCCCACGCTGGAGTCAGGCTTTAATGAGCTCAGGAGAAGATACGTGTATCTCCACAGAGTGCCCACGCTGGAGTCAGGCTTTAATGAGCTCAGGAGAAGATACGTGTATCTCCACAGAGTGCCCACGCTGGAGTCAGGCTTTAATGAGCTCAGGAGAAGATACGTGTATCTCCACAGATAGAGTATCAGCGCAGATAACAGATAACAGATCCAGATTTTAGACTATAAAGAAACAAAGAGATTCAACTCCTCTCTCTATCTCTCTCTCTCTCTCTCTCTCTCTCTCTCCTCTCTCTATCTCTCCAATCTCTCTCTCTCTCTCTCTCTCTCTCTCTCCTCTCTCTATCTCTCCAATCTCTCTCTCGCTCTCTCTCTCTCTCTCTCCTCTCTCTATCTCTCCAATCTCTCTCTCGCTCTCTCTCTCTCTTAATTGACACAGGCTCTCTCTCTTCCTCTATTCCATTCTTTTTCTCTCTGAAAGGATTCGGTCAAGAGTCGTCTATCTCTCTCTCTCTCTCTCTCTGTCTCTCTTTCTCACACACACTAAGTTAAGTTAAGTTAGCAATTACTTGCACTAGAAACTAAAATGATAGTATTTCAGTTCAATTTCAATAATGCCTCAGGTTCAGCAGTGTTGACCAGTGCTCTAGAGACTGATTGCCCGTGGCTTTGTAATCCCCACATCACATGGTGCCAGTCTCAAGTGTCAGTCTTGTACTGTAATACCATAAGGGAGCAGGAACAATGACTGCATTGACTTCACTCTGAGGCATTAAGTTGTGCAATTGTGTTGTGTTTTCTTACAGCCTGAGACGACTATACTGCACACACACACACACACACACACATACACACACACACGCACGCACGCACGCACATTTTAAATTCTTTATTTGGATTAGAAGATAAGCATATATCATGGCATAATCCAAATTTGATACAAAGGTGTGCAACAGCAGCCAATAATACAGTCCATCATGCACACTAAGGGTAAAGGTGACACCTACGCCTCCATATGTAGAGGCTACCAATTTTTTTAGGATCACCTTCAGAGTTGTTATCAGGCACATCATGAAGAGTAATACTAGCTGCATATTATACATCTTTTTCTGCGTTTTCGGCGGCAGTTACGACGGGCGAGATGTTGTTAGTGTTTGTTGTGGGCCAGCGTCGGGCCAGCGTCCGCCATTGCCCACGCATGCGCACGAGACGACTGAGACGACTGAGACGACTATACTGCACACACACACACACACACACACACACACACACACACACACACAGACACACACACACACACACACACACACACACACACACACACACACACAGAGAGAGAGGGGGACATAAGCTAATAAGCTATACACTGACACACAGACACAAAGGGGCGCATGGTGAACCCACCTTTGCAGTGTCCATCGTGGGCCACCTGGATCTTCAGGCCGGTCAGGCAGGCGTCGCGGTGGAGCTCACAGTGGTTACGGTACGTCTTAGCATTGCTGCCGCACACCGAGCGCTTGTGGGGCTTGCATTTCTATAAGGACACACACACACACACACACAAATACATAACACACACACACACACACACACACACACACACACACACACACACACACACACACACACACACACACACACACACACACACTTAAAAAGCCAATTCTTGCATTGTAATATAGTTACATTCCATGGCATGCTGTCTCAGATAAACCTGTGTACTGTACATATATGTGTGAATATCATTAGTTGAACCTATTGTGATACATTTAACATAACATAACATAACATAACATAACATAACAATAAAATCACATGTTTTAATATGTGCTAGTGTCTGTGACTGACCTCAATGCAGAGGCAGCTGGGCTCTCCTTTCTCAGTCACGGCACATTCTCTCCCGGCTCCGCAGAACACGTTAGCACACACTTTAGATTTGCTCTGCACCTCCTGCAGGAAAACACAGAGAGAGAGAGAGAGAGAGAGAGAGAGAGAGAGAGAGAGAGAGAGAGAGATGTAAGAAGTGTCTTCGATTCTACAGTACAATTTGCTGTACGTTAAATAAATCAACATACGCATACAGTTGTATTCCTTTTCAGTAAACATGTCCTAATAGTACAGCAGCTTCTGACATTCTCATTGCAGAACTTTGATGACACTCCAAGACCACCAGAGGGCGACATCAGATCAAGTTGCTCCACTACAGTGAAGGGTGCTACTTTGCAAGAAAGTACCAGCGTAACCTCTGTATTTGCAATACAGCTCTGGGCTCTTTAAGTGAACAGATTTTAGAAAACTCACATTTGATCACTATCTGCTATTACATCACAACATAACTATTAACACAACTTTACATGATACACACGGCAAACACACACACTTATCTGATGAATGCTTGTCACACACTTTCACACTTTCACACACACACACACACACACACACACACACACACACACACACACACACAAAAACCCCCCTCAGTCCTCCTCTCCCTAAATGTCATGCTTTGACACCAGACCCCCATTTACTCAAAAACAAAGTCAGATATCCACAGAGACCACAGCCTTCGCATTTATACTGTCATCCTGCACCACTCTCCCAATCTCCTCTCTACCTCTCTCTCTCTCTCTTTATCTCTCTCCCTCTCTATCTTGCTCTCTGTCTTCTTCTGTCTCGCCATCTTTCTATCTTTATGTCGATCTGTATAGCTCTCTCTCTCCTTCTCTTTATCTGTATCAGTCACACACACACACACACACACACACACATACACACACACACACACACACCAAGTTAGGTCAGAATGCTCTCAGTGAAGGTCAGTGTGTACTGGGTGACACTCGGGGGAAGTGAAACAGATTATTATGACATGCACATCCACACACACATCCACACACAACCACACACATAGACACACACACAAACACACACACACACACCCACACACAGACACACACACACACACACACACACACACACACACACACACACACACACACACACACACACACACTACGGTAGATGGTTACATGTCTCTACTTAACCCCTACACAAAATCTCAACACCTTCACCCGCAAAAGTCCCACTGGGCCTTCTGCACACTGGTTTCCGTGACAACGGGACATTCTCCTCGGGGGGTAAAAAAAAAAAAAGAGGGCGACCACCGACCGCAGCTTCAGAGCCCAATAATAACCGTGTCCTCCAGGACGCCGTAGCCGGGGCGATTACCAGGTGTGCAAATTCGCACGCAGCAGGACGGGACACGGAGGACACCACAGCCACGGCGCCACCACACACACACACACCGATAGCAGGAGACGAGGCGCTAGGTTACATTACCATGCCAACCGCATCCTCGCTCGTGGAGTGCGTTTGTGTTTACAGACGAGAATGAAAGAGAATAAAAATAAAAACACCGAATCCCCTGGCACCTATACTGAAACACTGCCTTTGTGTGAGAGAGAAAAGAACAAGACCTTTCTTTACCTTTTTCTAACAGCAGTGCTAGAGTCTAGGCCTGATTTTTGCTATCTGAAGAAGGGCCGCAGTATTTCTAATATTTAAGCTGTCTGGTCTTTATTTTGAGTTTGCGGGCATTCGTGTCCAGGTCAAGCTCTGTTCAGACAGATGGCTGCATTCCTACTAAAAGCCAGCAGGGGGCAGGCATACTGCGGAAACTCTGAAGAAAGTGCCGTACAACAGCATATGCAGCTCAACAAGCACTTCAAGTCTACTTTCTCTCCCTCTTTATTTCTGTTTGTCCTTGTCTGCTTTTGTCATATCCTGCTCATCTTTTCTTTGTTTAACAAGGTCATTCTCGTCAAAACTTGCAAGTTCTTTGTCCTCCTCATCTCCCTTCCTTCTTGTTCCTTTCCCTCTCTCTCTCTCTCTCTCTCTCTCTCTTTTTCTCTTTGTCTATCTGTTTCTCCTCCTCCTCCTCTTCTTCTCCTCCCTTCTGTGAACCCCTGCCTGGTCTCAAACTCTCCTAGTCACGTGACCAC
>NC_084997.1:25637302-25649802 GCF_963854185.1 Sardina pilchardus
GGATATTATTGAACTATATATATATACACGCCATCTCACTGTGTATGTGTGTGTGTGTGTGTGTGTGTGTGTGTGTGTGTGTGTGTGTGTGTGTGTGTGTGTGTGTGTGTGTGTGTGTGTGTGTGTGTGTGTCTGTGTGTATGTGTGTGTGTGTGTGTGTGTGTGTGTGTGTGTCTGTCTGTGTGTCTGTGTGTGTGTGTGTGTGTGTGTGTGTGTGTGTGTGTGCGTGTGTGTGTGTGTGTGTGTGTGTATGTTTGTCTGTGTGTGTGTGTGTGCCTGTGTTTGTGTGTGTGTGTGTGTGTGTGTGTGTGTGTGTGTGTGTGTGTGCGCATTTGAACTATATATACAGTATACTCCATCTCTCTCTATCTCAAGCACACTTGATGACACTTGATGTCCTTCTCCTCCGTGATTGGTCATGTTTGCCATATATGGTTCCTGTATCCTGAATGGAAAGTTCTAAGTGAATCCAGCTCACAGGCCAAATGCACTGCTGGTCAAGAGGAACCATCCATCATCCAACATCCATCCAGAGAGAGAACAGAGACACAAGAGAGATTACAGTAAACATGAAGTAATCAACATCTGCACACACACACACACACACACACACACACACACACACACACATACACACACACGCACACACACACACACACACACACTAACTCAGCTGCACACACATGGGTGTGCACACACACACACACACACACACACACACACACACACACAAACACACACATACACACACACACACACCAACACTGACAGCGGGTCTGAGGTGAATAATGAGTTCAGTGGGTATGTGTGTGTGGGGGAAGAAAAGAACAGCAAGAGAGAGACCAAGTGTGAAATATAAACTCAGAGGCCATGACAGAGACAGGTGGACGGATGGACAGATTTAAATAACAGACCGGTAGAAGGATGGACAGATTTAAATAACAGACAGGTAGAAGGATGGACAGATCTAAATAAAAAGCAATGAAGCGCTATGAACCCAATCACTGCAGCCCTGACTCAGAGGTGAACGGGGGAAATGGGGAGAAGCCTCTTTTCTTTTCTCACATCCACCTCTCTAGCTCTCTCCCCTAACACACACACACACACACACGCACACGACTCCTTTCCTCCCATCTGTAAGCCCTCTATCTGAGACCCCAGGGTGCTTTTACGCTATGCCAAAATCCCTCACGGAGTGAGAAGTGGAAAGACAAAAAAAGAAAGAAAAAAAAATCTAATTTTGTGGAAAAACACTTCCAATGATGGGTGAGTGCCAGGGCTGGGCCAGATGTGAGCTGTTCTGTCCCGATGAAGCCTTACCCACATCACCATCGTTCCGGAAAATCACCCCTCCCATCACCCCCCTCCCCCCCCCCCAACCGGCTCCTCTCCTCCCCCAGAACAATCACTCTGCTGCGGGCATGATAGCAGACATCGCCATGGTCATCATCACCATCATCACCATCACAGCAGTGCAAACTACTGTATCATTATCCTCAAATTGCATTTGCAGTAGATCTCGCTCTCACACTCTGTGTGTGTGTCTGTGTGTATGTGTGTGTGTGTGTGTGTGTGTGTGTGTGTGTGTGTGTGTGTTTGTGTGTTCATGTTTTGTTAGTGTCTATGTTTTCTCTCTATCTGTGTGTGTGTGTGTGTGTGTGTGTGTGTGTGTGTGTGTGTGTGTGTGTGTATGTGTGGATGTGAGAGAGAGAAAGATGGAACATGAATGTGTAAGAGAGCAAGAAAGATAGAGAGTGAGAGAGGGAGAAAGAGAGAGAGAGAGAGAGAGAGAGAGAGAGGGAGGGAGAGAGAGAAATATAGACAAAAAGAGTCCGATAGAAAAAGGTGTCCAAACCGAAAGACAAAGAGAGAAACAGCGTGTGAATTCACCTGAAATGCCATCTAAAGCTCCACTCAGCTCCACTCATGACCTGCATGAAATTAAGCGCGATCCCTCCATCCGTCCCTCCACCCGTCCCTCCCCCGGCCCTGCCTGTGCTGTGCTGTGCTGTGCTGTGCTGTGCTGTGCTGTGCTGTGCTGTGCTGTGCTGTGCTGTGCTGTGCTGTGCTGGGAGAGCTCTTCAAATGGGATCAGAGGTTAGCATTAGCATTTCCCACGGATTGCTAAATGCAGCTTCTCTCAGCGCCGCCGGTCAGCGTTGGCATCTGTCATTACCCAGGCCTGGGGGAACAGAATGCTCATATGACTGGGGTCCAGATAGCTGCTGATACCAGACCTGGACCGTATGTGGGTCAGATTAGGGCCAGGCCCAGGTTAATTCAGGGTCAGATCTGGACCATATTCAGGACAGATTCATGCCATATGAGATCAAATGCGCTTCAGATGCACTCTGTCTTTTATCTATGGAACTTTTACAGAAAAAAAACTTTCAAAACTATTGTTTGTTATTTATTATCATTTATGTTTTCTAGCTGTTGTTTATGCAAATCACATCGAATTGCCTCTGTGTAGGAATGACACTATGTAAAGGGAGTTGCCTTGCCTTGCCTTATAATAATGAGATCTGGGACAGATTTGCCACCCACCGATTCATGGTGCATAATAATAATAATAATAATAATAATAATACATTTAATTTGTATAGCGCTTTTCAAGACACTCATATCTGCTCCAGACCTGAACCAGGTTCAGGCCAGAGTAGGACCCAGCTGTAGCCAGATCCTGGCCATAATCAGAGGCAGATCTAGCACAGATGTGAATGGCCATCACCTCCTGTTGGGAACAGCGATAGCATTAGCAGGACTGAGCTTCGACATTAGCGTTAGCGACACTGCGGCCCGTGGTTGTGTGGGCTGAGAGTGTCTGCCGCATGGTAATTAAAGCGCTGTGAAGGCTGACAGCCCAGGAACAGGAACAAGGCTTTTTTCTCCATGCTAATGGACTGTGTCGTCGTACACACGCACACACACACACACACAAACACACACACACACACACACACACACACACACACACACACACACACACACACACACACACACACACACACACACACACACACACACACATACACACACACACACACACACACACACACACACACACCCATGCCTGTACCACCACAGGAGCAGAATAGCTTATCTCCAAGGCCTGGCCACCATTTGTTATTTATCCAGAATAAGAGCACAGACAACTAAGCCATTCAATTAATGACGCACAAAACCCCTCAATGAGCTTAGACTGAGAGCTTCACACATAGGCACGGCCAGGCATACATGTTGCCCATTAACACACCGTAATTCAATTATCCATTGCAGTATGAGCGTGTGGGTGTGAACTGATTTCACTTTTATGGTTTGTTTTCAAAGAAAGCTCCTTTGCGCTACAGTAAACTTATGCCGTTGAACAGTTTTCAGATCAGCGCTTCTCGAAAAGATTATCTGAATCGATATGATGATATCTGACACAGTGTGACAGTGAACAATACTTTGCTCATCTGATATGTTCTAAAGAGACTGGTGAACTGTATTTGTGTCCTACGTTCTAGTTCGAGTTCATTTCATATTTATCTTTGTGTGCATTAAAGATAACACGCATATCAAGTGTTAATAAACATGCGCAGTGCTTTGTGTGCGTTAAAGATAACAAGAATATAAAGCGTTAATAAACATATGTAGTGCTTGGTGTGCAATATAGATAACAAGTATATAAAGAGTTAATAAACATGTGTACCACACAAGCATGGGAAAGCTGAAAGCGCAAACACGATCTATAATCCGACTCCACTTAAAACAACAAGCAGAAGACAGAGACTAATGCCGCAGTGATCGTTCTTTATTAAAAAAAGGGGGGGAAAAAAGAAAAAGCCCTTTGCCCAGAGTGGAACATGGGCTGTGCCTGAAATAATGAAAGCAAACAAAACACCTCAATCCTAGCAGCTGGTAGATGTACCAAACCTTTGAGCCAGATCGGAGAGAGGGACCGAGAGAGAGAGACAAGGGGGGGAGTAACACTTAGAGAGAGAGAGAGAGAGAGAGAGAGAGAGAGAGAGACGAGGGGGGGACTAACACTTAGAGAGAGAGAGAGAGAGAGAGAGAGAGAGAGAGAGAGAGAGAGAGACGAGGGGGGGACTAACACTTAGAGAGAGAGAGAGAAAAAAAAGAGGTAAAACAAGGAAAGGGAGAGAAAATGAGACTGAGAGAAAAAGAGAGAGAAAGAGAGAGAGAGGGGGGTGTAACAGGGTGAGTCAGAGGGAATGGTAGGTGCTGAAGCAGACATGGGGGTTGGGAGCAAAATAGAAAAATACAAGATTTATTACAGGGAGGAGGGAATCTAACAGCAACAGACACATACCCAGAGAGGGATCGAGCGATATCACACACAACAAGACAAAGAGAACTGGGTGATGAACAACAAGTAGAGAGAGAGAGAGAGAGAGAGAGAGAGAGAGAGAGAGAGAGAGAGAGAGAGAGAGAGAGGAAGAGAGATGAAGAAAATAATAAAAAAGAGAGGGAGAGACAGGGGGAGAGACAAAAGGTAAATAGAATGATAGGAAGGGAACCCATCTCACAGCCCAAGAGCTGACGAGAGAGGGAGGAGAGCCGAGACTACAGTAAGGTAAACAGGAAACCAGGACATTGGCCAACTGAGTTAGAGAAAGAAAACACAAGCTGCACACACACACACACACACACACACACACATAATCAGACACACAAACTCTCTCTCACACACGCACCCACGCACGCACGCACGCACACACGCACACACACACACACATACGCATACACACACATGCATGCACACACACTCAGACAGGCACTCTATATTTTCACTTCAATACAAACTCAAACACTGACAAATTCCGTTGCTCACGCAAAATATATGCAGAACTCATAGCAGTTGCATAGCGAATGTGCATACTTATATTTACACACAAAAGCACTCTTTCTTACAAACAGACTGTGTGTATATTGACAGCAAACAGTGCCAGCACAGCAACAGTGCAAAACACAAACACACACACACAGAAACACACAACCCTGTCGAGAGACTGAGACAAAGGTGCATTATGGAACTGCAGCCCGTTCCCAGCTTTCTCAGGCTGGCTTCCTGTCATTCAGACTGCTGTTTCCTTCCAACCCACAAACCCAGCACCCCCCTCACACACACACACACACACAACCCCAGTACCCCTCTCCACACACACTGCCACACAGCCACACAGCCACACACACACACACACACACACACACACACAGTGTGCGACATGCATTACTTGTGCCACAGCCGTAGAAATTGGCCATATCGGCGGGTGGCCATATAAAGCACACAGAGGAGACTGTTTTCCTTTAATAACTCCAGATTATTCTTTCTGGCTGTGTTTAGCCAGCCACCAGATGTGAGCCTTGTTCAGCCAAACCCCTGAAGATTGTGTGTGTGTGTGTGTGTGTGTGTGTGTGTGTGTGTGTGTGTGTGTGTGTGTGTGTGTGTGTGTGTGTGTGTGTGTGTGTGTGTGTGTGTGTGTGTGTGTGTGTGTGTGTGTGTGTGTGTGTGTGTGTGTGTGTGTGTGTGTGTGTGTGTACAGCCTCTTACAGTTTGTACAGAATCCCCCAAACAACCACAGGAGAGCTTTCTGGCATTTTCAGACCTTTGGAGTGTGTGAGAATGTGTTTATGCGCACACACCTGTGTGTGAGTATGTGTGTGTGTGAGTGTGTGTGTGACTGTTTTTAGGTTAGGGAATACAGTAGCCCAGAAGATGTGTGGAGAGTTTGTTTTCTGGCATTTCTAGTAAGTAAACTCTCCCTGCAATGCCTGCCTCCCTGTGAGTCGATGGAGAAAATCGATATCCCCCTCCTCACTGTCATTTACATATCCATAACGCCAGCGCAAATGTCACCCCGCACAAAAACACCATCGGGCTGACTTCAGCAATTCACTCCAGGGACTTACTGATTAGCAGATATGTGTGTGTGTGTGTGTGTGTGTGTGTGTGTGTGTGTGTGTGTGTGTGTGTGTGTGTGTGTGTGTGTATGTGTGTGTGTGTGTGTGTGTGTGTGTGTGTGTGTGTGTGTGTGTGTGCATGTGCATGTGTACGTGTATGCGTGCGTGCATGCATGCGTGTTGCGGGCGTGGCTGTAGCTACAGACACATTTGTGCATGTTTGGATTTGAGTGCATACAAGTGATGATATGGTGAAAGTAAGTGTGTGTGTGTGTGTGTGTGTGTGTGTGTGTGTGTGTGTGTGTGTGTGTGTGCGTGTGTGCATGTACGTATAGCTAGATATTTGAACGTGTATGAATGATACCAGGGGTGGTCTTTTCAAAAGGTACAGTATTGGCACACAGCCCATGCATATTCAGTATTTACATGTGAGGATGAGATGGCTATCCTGGACCGTATGCGGAGGCCTTGTCTGATACAGAATACAAAGGCATGCACAGGTATGCATATTCATGAGGAGCCTTTGTTTACAAATGTATGTCTGCGTGGCTCTACGTGTGTGTGCCTCTGTGAAGATAAAAGGCTGGCACAGGAGTGTTCATAGAAGTGTGTGTTCTGTGTGCAGTGGAGTGAGTGTGTGTGTGTGTGTGTGTGCATGTGTGGTGTGAATGTGTGGTGTGTGTGTGTGGGTGAATATGTGTGTCGTGTTATTTAGTGTGTTTGTTGGAACTGAAGGCGAAATTGTATGCTGTCTAAAATGAGAGGGTTTCTCTGAGACTGTGCTGTTCTGAATCAGGGGAATGATCTATATGGATGGTATGGTGAGCAAATCATAATAGTAAGATCATTTGCTTTATTAACCGCCAGCAACGCACATTCCGTGTGTGTGTGTGTGTGTGTGTGTGTGTGTGTGTGTGTGTGTGTGTGTGTGTGTGTGTGTGTGTGTGCATATGTCCACTGATCAATAAACCCTGCTCAGGGCTTCTTCCATAAAATCATTTATCTCTTTTTTCCCCTGCCTTGAATGGTGTGGTGCTCTGGATTTCAATTTAACATAGAGTGCATTGATTCAGCACACACACATACATCCTACTGAGTATAGCACCTCCATGCACAGGGAGGGCTCACTCTTCGGCTAACAAGCTAGCCAATTAGCTGCAAGTGGGGCTGAAATGGTAGCATGATTGCCTGGCTTCGCTAATGAGCTCTGGGAATGAATAGATTCACATGCTAACAACAGGCTAGCCTGAGGCTGGTATGAGTTAATGGTATGTTGAGCTGGTGATTGATGTGAGTGGCTGTTAGCAGCGGCTTGCTATATATATATATACAGTATATGTTTGTCATCGTGGACAGAGGGGATGTGTTGCTATGAAGCCCTTAATAGAAAAGCTTCACAGCAGCCACAGCATGGGTGAGTTGGATCTGAGATGGAGAGGATCTTTGATTGGGCGAAGGTTTCAGGAGGGGAGGCACACAACTACACACACACTGTCTCTCTCTCTATACGCACACACACACACACACACACACACACACACACACAGAGAGAGTCAATGTCCATTTGATTTGATATACACATGCATATATGTGCATGGTGCAAACAACTCATGTGTATGCACATATGCACACACACAGAGAGCTCATAATATCTCATTTATATTCATACACTGTATCTTCAACTGTGCTTGTGCTGGCGTGCACACACACACACACACACACACACACACACACACACACACATAAAGCCAAGTAAATAAAAGTCAATCTGCTTACACATCTCAAGTGTCTAATAGGCCCCTGCATGACCTGCATCTGACTTCCTGTAAGTGACAGCTCTGGTGTGCATACATCTATGTGTGTGAGTGTGTGTGTGTAAAGAGAGAGACAGAAATAAAGAGAGAGCGGTGTGTGCGTGTGTGTGTGTGTGCGCGCGTGTGTGTGTGTGTTTGTCTCTGTGTGATTGTGTGTGTGTGTGTGTGTGTGTGTGTGTGTGTGTGTGTGGAGAAAGTATGTGTGTGTGTGTGTGTGTGTGTGTGTGTGAGGGAAACAGAGAGAGAGAGAAAGATAGAGTGAGAGATGTGTGTGTGGGGGGGCAGGGATCCAGTAGTCATTAAAAGCCTAATAAAAGTGAGATAGAGCCGGGAGCAGTGAGGGGGCGGCAGAGAGGAGAAGAGAGGAGAAGAGAGGAGAAGAGAGGAGAAGAGAGGAGAAGGGGGGGGGGGGGGGCAGGGGGCAGAGGGTGGGCCGGTCTCCCTCCGCTCTGGAATGCAGGCCAAGCTGAGCCTGTCTAGACAAAACCCCACAGCTCAGCTCACACACTGACCAGCATGAGCACACACACTCACACATACACACACACACACACACACACACACACACACACACACACACACACACACACACACACACACACACACACACACACACACTCACACATACACACACACACACACACTACAGGAATGATTGACCTTCTTAGTTGAACACACAAAGTCACACGCACAGTGACTTTAGGACTGTAGGACTACGTCGACGTCTACACATAAATATATGGGCAAAGTTGGGGAAAGGAAGAGGAGTTAAGAATGATAGCGATAGAGAGAGAGAAGAGGAAGGGAAGACAGCTGAGAAAATGAGAGAGGAGAAAGACTTACAGCGAGAGAGAGAGAGAGAGAGAGAGAGAGAGAGAGAGAGAGAGAGGAGAAGATGAAGGGAGGAGGAGAGCACGGAGAGAGAGGGAGAGAGAGGGAGAGAGAGAGAAAGAGAGAGAGAGAAGATGAAGGGAGGAGGAGAGCGCGGAGAGAGAGAGGGAGAGAGAGGCTCCGGTGGCCGGCGCCCTGCCGTGCTCCCTGTCCATTTGTTCTGCCCTGGGCTCTGTCAAACACAATCACCCTCCACTGCCAACGCTGCTGCCGGGCCGAGGGGAGTGCGGGGCGGACTGGCTGGAGCTGGACTCAGTGTAATGGACCAAGAGCAGAGCTCTCCCAGGGATAGGCAGCGGAGAGCAGAGCAGAGCAGAGCAGAGGAGAGGAGAGGAGAGGAGAGGAGAGGAGAGGAGAGTGGAGCAGTGGAGCAGATACAACAGGCATGGATGGGGTCTGGAGAGAGAGGAGTGCTGCGGAGAAATAGGGAGGAGAGGAGGATAGAGAGAGAGAGAGAGAGAGAGAGAGAGAGAGAGGTGAAAGGAATAGAGGTAGATGAAAGAGGGAGAGACAGGGGAAAGAGGAGTGTGTGTGTGTGTGTGAGAGAGAGAGAGAGGGATATAGGGAGATGAAAAGAGTGAAAGACAGACAGAGGGAGAGACAGGGGAAAGAAGAGAGAGAGAGCAGGATAGAGAGGGAGAGAGAGTGAGAGTGAGAGAGCGGGATAGAGAGAGAGATGGCATGTTGCGGTGGTAATGGTGGATGTGGGAGAGGAGAGTGCTGTTTAGAAAACAGGGAGAAAAGGATGGAGAGAGAGAGTGAAAAGGAAGATAGCAAGAAAGAAAGAGAGAAAGGGGAGATGACAGAGCAGGAGAAAGGGCGAAACGACGAAAGGAACTATAGAGGGTACGAGAGATAGAGAGAAGAGGGAGATAGAGATAGGAAGAGGGGATGAGAGATAAGAAGAGGTAGAGAGAGATAGAGAGAAGAGGGAGAGAGAGATAGGAAGAGGGGATGAGAGAGGGAGCGATAGATGAGAGAGGGAGAGAAATGCATATGCTCATAAGCACACCCTATGAATCTTGAATGCTCCCCCCTACGGATCCAGTGGAATACTGGAGCTTTAATTAAAAGAGTGTGCGTTAATAATGGAGGAAAAAGATTGCGTGCCCCTCCCATTCCTCTCCTCCCTCCTATCAGCAGAAGAAAAAAATATTAAACACACACTCTCACTCTGGGAGCCTAAAAAAACCCCGCCTGACACACCAAAGTGATGAGTCTATCAAAAGAAAAGAAGAAAAAATCAAAGATGACTCGAATCATTTTATCGTTCTCTCTGAACGACCACATCTATTATCTGCCGGTGCAGGAGAATACCAACAAACATTTTTTGTCTCAGTCATTTTTCCACCCTCAAAACAGTTGCATTGTGGGATACAACTCGAACACTTGGGGGGGCCTCCACTTATCCCACAATGCAACTGAGAGAGTTGTTACCTTAGAATCGAGAAAAGAGAAGAGAGAATACAAGAGTGCAAGAAAAAAGAACAGAACATAGAGACAAGAGACAAAGAAAAGGAAAACAAAAAAGAAGGATAAGAAGAAGAAAGAGAGGCAGAGGCGGAGGAGGAGGAAGAAGAAGAGTCGAGTGTAGTGGAGGAATAGCGAAGCACCATTAACCATCCAGTCTCTCGAGCCCCACCCAGCCTCAGATGAATGGGGCTTTTGTTTGGTGCTTAGCTGACTTTTATGGAGGCAGAACCCAGGGCTGTGCGACTAAGGCAAATGGGCTTGCTTAAGGAGACATTTTCATACACACTTAGATGGATGCGCCGAGCTGCTAATACTCCTACAGGCACTTCATTGGTTCTTTGAAATATAGTTTTGCCTGACTCGCAAAAAAAGAACGTTTTCATGGCCCAAAAAAGCAAAAAGAGTTCTTATCAACTGAGGAGTGTAAGTTCCTTTGGGGTTCTGCAAAGCTGGGAGCCAAAAGAGTTCCAGAACTGTCCTGAGGTGAACCGTTTAATCAGAACAAGGTTCTAAGAATGCAGACGTGTTCTTCAGTCGTGACAGAGAATCTTTCAGCCCTGCCCGCACTGCAGTGGGCTGGCGTTAGGCAGGCTTCACACTGGCCGGCAGGTTTCCTATTGTTCTCTATGGTTCCGCAGCGGAACGCTTGCAGCGCTGGCGGAACGTTAGCGTCTAACAAGCTGAGCGCCGAACTTGGCTAAAACTTTCAAAGCGCAACACGAGCGTATTCAGTTGTCAGTTTAGGCGAACCGTTTGTGTTACTTAGGAACGAGATGGGGCTTATTATGGTCTGAGCCTTGAGTTGTGCTTACTGCTGCAGCTTGTCTTGCCTTAGGGATGGACTTGGACACATAGCATTCCTGACTCTCTGACAGCCACTGTCTGTGTGTGTGGGTGTGTGTGTGTGTGTGTGTGTGTGTGTAAGGGGCTATCTGTGATATGTGTGCCTGTCTGGGGTTCACTATCTGTCTGGGGTGACTACTGTATGACTGTGTGTGTATGTGTGTAGGGCTGTGACTATGACTGCATATGTGTGTGTGTGTGTGTGTGTGTGTGTGTGTGTGTGTGTGTGTGTGTGTGTGTGTGTGTGTGTGTGTGCATGTGTGTGTGTGTGCGTGTGTGGGTGTGTGCGTGTGTGTCAGTGTGTGTGTGTGTGTGTGTGTGTGTGTGTGTGTGTGTGTGTGTAGGGATGTGATACTGACAGGAGGATGTGTGTAAGGCAGCCAGGCTCTTCTGCTGACCCTGCACTATCAGGACTACCACAGGGGAACTGGTGTCACCTCCCTGATAATGACCACACACGCACACACACACACACACACACTGGGCAAATAACCAAAGCACACACTGGTGTGTGTGTGTGTGTGTGTGTGTGGTGCAAAGGAGGGTCAGAGGAGGAGGGAAGAGTGAGGCAGTATGAGAAGTAATTGTTTATCTGTGTGTGTATTTTGTTACTATGTGTTTGTGTGTACCGGTAAAAATGTATTTTTATTTGTCTCTGTCTCTCTCTCTCTCCCTCTGTGTGTATGAGAGAACAGCTATATGTGTGTGTGCTCATTTCTATGATTGTGTGTATGTGTGCGCGCGCAAGCAATGTGTGTGTGTTTGTGTGTCTATGCACGTACGACCGTGCAAATATGCATGGTTTCCCACATTGCATTTTTGAGCATGACTGAATTTGGCTGCAACATTGTAATAACCATTTAATCAAAACCACCAGACACCATTACTTGCACATTTGCCAGCCTGTCACACAAGACGGAATCACATTACATGCCTGCTGAGTCACTCCATTCACTGTGTTTACCGTTGCCATGGCATTTACAGAGCCCTTATCACTGCTCACACAGTGATGTCATAATGCATTTATTAGCGACCCTGATGGGCGGGAAAAAGACAGTGCATTCTTTAGTGATTCCACAACAATGCAAGAAGCCTCCATTGTCCCGGACTTTGACTAATTGCATGCAGATGCGGCTGAATCATCTTTCTCCGGCGCAGGCATGGTATGGCATTTACTGAGATTGGAACACCACAAGCCTTTCAGTCCTGTGGGAACTGTTTGTGTTTTGGATGAGGGGAGACTCGGCATCCATCTAGCTGAATGAGACGGATGGGTGGGGTGGGACGGGGTGGTTGTTGCTTTGGATTCCTCAACCTTACTGCCCAAGCCAGCCCCCCCTTTCATTCTTTAATGGCATGCTGTAAACGTTTAACAGTCTCATTGAAGGCGTCTTTACGGCCAGGTGTAGCTGAGAATAATAGGTATTTGTGTGTGTGTGTGTGTGTGTGTGTGTGTGTGTGTGTGTGTGCATGTGTGTGCTGTGTGTTGTCCATGCAATCGTATTGCAGGTGATGTCATCCATAATGAAAAGCAGGTCTCTGTGCTTGGCAGCTGGCAGGCATGACATCATG
>NC_084997.1:25962302-26069802 GCF_963854185.1 Sardina pilchardus
CCTTGACGTTGACAATAATAGCCTATTCACGGAAATGCGGTCTTGTAACCGTAATGAATTCATGAATTAATCTGGTTGCCTTTCGAGTATTTCAGGTTGAATTGAAGGCTATTTCCTTCTGATAGGCCTATATGTTTCTAAAACCATTTTCATTCATTTCAACAATGGTTTATTGAAACATCGTTTGATTAATTTCGCCAGTCATCACTTTAATTTTAATGATTAAATGAGACGGATATGCGAAGCATTTCTCTCCCTCTCCATTGACCAAAACGTTGCTCTGGCATCTCTGCTGGACTGACTGAGTTATAGGCTACGTCGAGTGAGAGAGCTGTGAGGTAGGCTGTAAACATTCAAAAACTCTGCAACTGCAATCTAACATGCCGAGCGTCATGTCTCTTTTCTCCGCTTGTCACCACCAAGTCCTCGGGTTTTTCCATGAGCCGAACCTTCATATTATTAGGGCGGTCTATGTTGCCCCCTTGCGGTTGCAGTTTTCCCGATGCTTCGGGAGTCCCGATGTGCGGGAAAGAAAGGAGCATTCTCAACCCGTACCATCTGTACCTCAACTTACACAAAAGTTAGAGTAGCTGTGTCTGAATGTTGCTTGGCAAAAATGGAGAAAATATATTTCTTAATATATTTCATAAAATCTTGCCAGAAAGAAGTAGTAACCGTTTTAGAAAACCAGTAAGCCACTCAAGTCTGTAGTTTACACTCCCTAGTTGACCCTTAGCTGTTCTAAAATCAGCGTAAATTACGGCCTCTCCGGGCTTATTGCTTAAAACTGTGCTGTAGAATGTTGCATATTGAAGAAAAATATCCTTATTGGTGTAATTAGTCTTTACATTTAATTTAATGTTTTTGTTATGATAGTCCATCACAGAAAGGACTTTGGTTTGAAGGTGATTATAATGTTTGTGTACATGTTACTTGGGGGTCTGTCCATGATGTTGGAAATTGTCAACTTGATATGTGTACAACTGATATTCTCTTTTAGATCCCCCTTTGCCTCCTAGAGTTACCCTTCTGGAGAGTCCGTCTTTAGGATTTAAGTGTCAAGTTGACGGGAATCCAGAGGCTGTAAAATACACATGGAGAAGGTAGTTTGTTGGAGGGTGTTTGTTAAGTTCAATCATAAACTTTCTGAAGCAAAATGTCAAATGTGAACCTGTATATGGAACCTTTTTTTTAATAAGTGGTTTGCACTGACTACTGTTAATTAGAAAAGTATGAGATAAGAGTTCAGAATCAGAATCAGAGAATTAACCATCAATATCTTCTGTTTAGGGATGGACGTCTCATCTCTGGAAATGGAGTTAAAGCAGATGTAAACAAACTCCACTTTCAGGAATTTACATCTGACATGAATGGCCTGTACGATTGTGAGGTTTCAAATATGTATGGGTCAGCAACAGGTTTCTTACACCTATACACTCACAAAAATGAAAGTGAGTTTTTCTTTTTTTTTTCAATTCCAACTTTTTCCCTTTGGTACTCATTAATTGATTCTTTCAATCATGATTTTCTAAGAATGCTCCTGTAGATTAATGAGGTTTACTATATTTATATTTATTTACTTAGACAGCATCAAATTGGACATCTGGATGTTATTATTAAATTATCGGCTGCATTGAATCAACCCCCTTGATCTGTATGATATATAGCAAAAGGTCATTAGGAATGTGATTCACTTCCCTGTCTGTACTTTTCACTCTGTCATTACAGGACATTACGTTTTTTTCTGGATTTCTTTCATTGGGCTTGGTGTTTTCACATTAGGCCTACTGTACAGGTAATACTGTAATACAGTATTTATACATACTACTTTCCAACACACATGTACAAAAGGGTTGGGTTATATAAAGGGTTATATGTTGTTACTGAAACTACACTTGTCCCCTCTATATTTTCAACAGATTTGTGTCGAGACGTAAGGTGAGAGATGTTCTGTTCTCATCTTACAAAACATCAAAATGTCATCAAAATACTGTATATTATACAATGTGGTTTCTACATATAACAGATATGTTGTATAAAGTGTGCCATCATTAAGGGTGAATTAAATTGTTTTCCCAGTCTGCAGAAGAAACAGCAAATGAGCCTATTGAGCCTATTGAGTCTTTTGAGCCTATTGAGGATTCAGAACAATCAAGGCAAGCACTATAATATGTGTATTCAGTTAGTCATGTTTACTTCTTTGAATGCAATGCAAGATGTTAGCTTCATTTTATCCCTCTGTTTCTTGTTTCCCTTTCACTTTAGCCATCAATGTCCGGTAAGCTTTAAGCCGTTTGTTTTCCATTTTAAGTATCATATCAAATGATTCAGGCATCCACCATACATGAGTTGTAGACACTGATTCTGATTAACAATGAATCTATGTCATAGATGCAGGAAATCAGCTCATCAAAAGATTCTCCTGAACAGTCTGCCCCCATGATGCCTGAAGAAAGGAGGAGTTCCAGCGAAGATGATACATGACCAAGTCAACTAAATCGACATGAACTCCCCGGGGACCCCCTTGTTGACCACAGGCCTACAGTTCTGGCTAAAATAGTGTCAGCCAAATGGGACTGTATAAGGAATAGCATATTATTTGGATTGCTGTGATTCACTGTGTGTGTGTGATTTGCTTTATATATTGCTGTGTACTTTTTGCCGTTTTCATAATTGAATCACCGATTGCAGTGCCTATACTTAGAGTGACGTGATTATAGTACAGGGGTGTGATTCTTCCGTTTTTAAACGGAATTCCGTTTTTTTAGGCCTGAAAATGAGACCCACGCAATTCGTATAGATCCGCTGAGTTTTTTTTTAGGGGGGGGGGGGTTCAGAGGTTTATTTCTGTAGCCTAAACACAGACCATTGCTTTATAATAGGCCGCTGACAATGACGACGGGTATGGTGCTTCTTTCATTCATATCACTCCGCAAGCCTAGTCCGTTCTCTCACTAGTGGAATTCATTGAAAGTGAAAGCAGACGGGTTGATGAATGTTTGATGCAAGTTCGATGTGTGAGTGTGTGGTAAACTATTTGTTTCTTAGCAGAAGCCATGAAACGGTAAAGGTCAAATTATTTGTTTAAGTATTATTATTAAGTTAAGTAGTATTTATTAAGTCTTTGCTTCGCGTTCGCGTCCAGTTTGACGTGTCTGAATTTTCCGATAATGACGACAATCTCCTGGTACTTTTAATTTCTGCGCGTGTAAACTAGTCTAGGCTACTGTGCTTGAAGATAGCTGTGACAGACTAGCCTACTGGTTTTCATCGTTTTCACCACAAAGCCCGTCTACCTTAGCTTAGGTCTACTAAATTGTTTAGTTAACACCTGTCATTCCGCGTTTGTCCAGCCGTTCACCTCCGTGCGCCCCATGTCATTCAAAACATATTTCGGGATAGACATCTCACTATGAGAAAACGTATTATGATAGTGCTAAGAGATTGACACTTTGGCATTCTTGGTAAACATCAGTCTTGACTCTTGCACATAATATTGAGCTGATTTATTTTAGTGGAAATGGCCTATTGTAGCATTGTGCTGATACATGGAAAAAAGTTGCCTATTTAAAGGCACATTCTGAATTTTAATTCTAGCTCTCCATTGAGTGTGTGCACTTGAACAACTATGTAGCCTATACCAGTAGGGCCTGCCATTTATTTTAGGAGGAGAGGAGGACATGTTACCTTGGAAGGAGAGGGAGTGGTGCAATTTGATTTTCTTTCCAACTTAAATATCAATAACCTTCAAGCAACCTCTTCAATCAGCATCAATAGGCCTATATTGTACAGGACTAGACGACTGTAAGGGGGCAGGCTAAATGTTATCATAGGCCTATAGCCTACTAAATAATGTAGTCAACATTATAACTTTATGTTGGTTTAAGTTGAAACAAAACATGAACTGAGAAAATCCATAATTCTACATCATTGTTGGCAAAATGATCATGATAGCCTATATTTCAGCCATATCTGCTTTAGTCTTAAGCAGGCCCTTGACTACTTTGCTATAAATGTGTTTTCTTTAGGCCTTATAGACTATTTTGTAATATGTTATAATGTTTGAAATATATGTATCTCAGTCTATCAATAGTTCTCATAAAAGTCATCAGATGTCATCATTTAAGGGGTTATTTTTCAAAATTTTCTCCCGGGGGTGCATGCCCCCGGACGCCCCTAGTAAATTACATTGAAGTGCACAGTAGCCGATACTATAGTACCTTAGCTATACACTAGAGCAGCAGTTCACAAACTTTAGCCCCCAAGGACCACTGACTCGCGTATTAAAAGGGGTGGTGGTGGGGGGGGGGGGGGATGGGGGGGGTGTATATAGGGGTCGGATATATTTTCCTTTTTTTTTGTCCTTTGCCAATCACACCCCTGATAGTACCATTCCTAACACGGACTTCCATTGGTGTGCACAAATGACTCGTTACCACCTTTTGCCATGAACAATTACGAACAATTATTGCCTAGCCTATCAGTGAATGAACTGAGGTGTATAAAGGGGGAGGAATACAGACTTACGGGGAATTCGGGCGGAGACAACAGGCCTGGCAGCTGGGACGAGACTGGAGTTGACCAGGCCACGAACGCCGACCACGAACGCAAGCCACGAACGCCGACCACGGGATGGCCTACGGGATTCCCATTGCAGACGGCTCTCATCTGGTGGATTTTCTGCTGCTCCATACAACAGCAGCCATTGAACGGTGACTGGGACCTGCAGACGGAACATTCATTTTAGAACATTGTTTTAATACTTAGATTAAGTTATTGACTTAAAATAAACAATTGTATTTGTATACTTATTTCACTTGTGTTGCTTCTGTGTTCTGGGCATCTGGACTTGGGGGAGTAGGGAGTGAGTACGGGGTACATTGGTGGCAAAGTTACCCAGCCGTGTGGCTGACAATAGCACTTCTGAATGTCAGATCTCTTGTAGGCAAGTCTAGTGTTAATTAACTATATCTGTGGCCACAAACTTTTGAATTTATGCTCTTAACTGAAACCTGACTTGATCAAGCTACTAGCGACTCTACAGTCTACACCTATTGAAGCAGCTCCTCCTAATTTTGACTTACTGAGTACGACAAGAGAGGAGGCAACCAAATTTGTCAAACAAATTTGTCAAAAAAATACCATACCGGATGTTATAGAAGATTGGCCTACCGCCAATCTACTGAGATGTTAGGCCCCGGAATGACCTGGTTGACACGTTTTAGTGTCTTGTTACCGTTAAGAAGAGCCCCAAGCGTTGTCCTTGCTTCGGAATGTAATCCATTTATTTGACGTTGCAAAAGTCATTGCAAAAGTAGCACGGTTCCTCAGAAAGGAGAACAAGATTAAAGCGACCTGGATAAGGAACTGCAAAGTTTTCATCCGTACCAAAGGAGCGACACCGGAAGAAGAACGAGTCATGGCAGTGAGCGACATTTCCGAACTCGAGACATTCAAATGTTAAGTCCAATAACTTCACTTTTTAGGCAGACAGTAATGATAGGACTAGGCCTAGGCCCAGTAAGAAAGGAAATATTGTGTGCGCACACAGATGGGCCTACGTCAATGAATCTCCAAAGAGTAGCAACAGCTCTGGTGTTTGAGAAGGATCACTATCACTGGTTTGCTAAATTAGACTCTGGCAAAGTCTATCTGTTAAAAACAGACCTGTCTTCTAGTTATTCCACCTTATGTCTTTTATGTTAATTATTCTTTATTGCTTTCTTTTTATTTTTTATTTTATCATTATTACTATTATTATTATTATTATTACTCTTTGCTCATCTATGCTTTTATCTGCTATTACTGTTTGGTTTTTGTTTATGTAAAGCACATTGAATGACCTCTGTGTATGAAATGCGCTATATAAATAAACTTGACTTGAATTGACTTGACTAGGCATACTGTCGTTTCTGATCATGGTCTTTCTCTGCAACAAGTGGTATGTTCTGACATCAGTCGGTTTCGTGACATGTCTGACCTCATCTTATGCACTGTCAATCGGACTGCTGATCCCAAGCACTACAGACTCTCACGTTACCATCAATGGTCAATACAACATTCAGATCTACCATACAAGAAATGGCTGTCCCCCTTGTCACTGATTCTTTTTTCAACCCTTTTGAGCGGTATATGTACAACTAGATGCACCGCATAGCGGTACACAATATGACCGCCGCTCAGTTCTGCACATTCTCTCCAAAACGAATTACGCTTGTCAACTTTCCTGTATCTCCGATTTGTGCAATATACTGTATGTATATATCTCCTTCTCTTGCAGCTCATGTGTATATGAGTGTGTGCATGTGTGAGTTTGCTTGTATAAAGATGTGTGTGTGTCTGTCTGAGTGTGTGTGAATGTGCATGTGTGCGTGTGTGTGTGTGGAATCCGTGGAAGTGTGTTTATCTGTGCTTGTGAATCTGTTGATATGTGTGTGTGTGAACTTGGTTACTTTTTAAACTGAGCCCCCTGCCGGCTCAACATAAAAATGGAAATCGGTTTTGCCAATAGCCTACTCACTATATTGGAATTTAACAGTTACGCCATTTTGACAGTAACGTCAACATCACAACCTGCAAAAAGTAATTTCAGGGAGGTATCTAAAAATACTTTAACCTACTGAGATACTGAGATACTGAAATACAGATGAATAGCCTCTGTTTGTTCAATAATGTCTAGTCAGTATACCAAATAAGAGAGGCCTATAGATAGAAACTGTGGTAATAAAATATGAAGATTTTGGTAGTTTGGGCTTTTCGTGTATCCTTCTATTGTAGCCATTTAGCCATCTACTTTAGGCCTGAATTATATGCCAATGAAATTACACTTGTTAAACTCACCTCAATAAATATTTTGCAATCATTTAATCCACCATGGGCAATGCTAAAATTACTGTTACAAACCAGCGGCAGAGTTGGCGGTCCAACGCGGGTACCCACCAGTGGCCCGCTGGAGTTTTGCTCATCAGTTCTCTGGCGGTCCACCGGCGGCTCAGAGGTGGCTCCAGATAAAGGGCCACCCTTTTGCCGCTTACTACCCACCAGCTTCTAATTGGCCTTATTTATGGCCATAATAATGAAAATGATGTACTAAAATAGCAATAATACATTATAACACTTTCCATTTGCCCTCAATCAGAACAATTTACAATTATTTACAGGGCTTACCAAAGTTACCAAATTTACTAAGGTGAAGACAGTGCCTGCTGATGAGAAACCTATAAATGTATTCTGTAATTTAATAATCCAATATAAAAACATTTATCCTCAGCAACTATCACACAGACTCACCACACATAGTATTAGGTTCAATACATTTTGTTTATTTATTTATTTTACATGCTTTTGTTTATTTATTTTACATGCTCATTTACATGCTTTATTTATTGTACATGCTTAAACAATTTATTAAAATTATTTTTAATAATGATATTATGCAACACACTCTTCAGATGTAAGGACTTAAAAGCCACCTTTCCTGCTGCACCAGTCTAATTAATTTGGAGCGCCAGGGACCTCCTCAAAGCCCGGCCCAGCATCCTCTTAAACAGCATCTTTGGTGGTGTTTCCTCCCAAAATAGCAAAATTGAGCTGAATTTACTACCTTTTCACTACCATCAACATGTTTTCTACTAGCCTACAAAAGCAAAAGGTGAAGAGTAATGTAATGCAATACCTTTCCAAAACACAATAACACAGAACAACAGGATTTAACAATGAACAAAGCTACTGGCATTTGAACAGGGGTGTGTAGGCTGTCAATAGGCACTGTATTTACCGGCATGGCTGGAGTTGATGAAGCTTGCTGGGTGGTGGTGCTGGCAAAGGTGTAGTGGTCTGACTGGCAAACTCTGTTGAACAGATTGGTTTAGTGAGATGATTACTGCAATGGTATGACACCTGGCACATGCTAACTAGCGCCTAAAGTACAAACACTTCTAAAGGATATTTCCACTTAATTTTCAGACAAACCAAGCAATGGACCACATGTACAGACTCTACAAATATTAACCATGATATCATTTTTTTTATTTAAATGACTTGAAAGAGATCGTCAGGTAATAAATGCACCATACAGTAGTGGCCAGTTAATTCATTCAGATGCTGTTACATGCTAACTAGCGCCTAGAGTACAAACACTTCCAAAGGATATTTCTACTTAATTCTCAGACAAACCAGGCTAGGGACCACATGTACAGACTCTATAAATACTAACCATGATGTCAGTTTTTTATTCAAATAACTTGAAAGAGATCGTCAGGTATAAATGCACCATGCTAGTGGCTAGTTCATTCATTCACATGCTGTTACATGCTAACTGGTGCCTAGAGTACAAACACTACTAAAGGATATTTCCACTTAATTTTCAGACAAACCAAGCTAGGGACCACATGTACAGACTCTATAAATACTAACCATGAGGTCCGGTTTTTATTTAAATTACTTGAAAGAGATCGTCAGGTATAAATGCACCATGCCAGTTCATTAATTCAGATGCTGTTACATGCTAACTAGCGCCTAAAGTAAACACTTCTAAAGGATATTTCCACTTAATTTTCGGGCAAACCAAGCTAGGGACCACATGTACAGACTCTATAAATACATTTTGGAAACAGGCGTTCGCTTTAAATACAGTTTTTAAAATGAAAATAGTAGAGATATAGAGAAGGGATGTTTTACTTACCTAGTCCTAAGCCTGCGACTGGTGGTTTGAGTAGGCCTACTGACATTGTAGGCTTTGCTTGATTACGTTTCTAAACGTAAAGACATTTACCAACTTCTTTATAAGTCTGACGGTTACACAGTTACGTGCAAGAACAACAAGTCACGTAAGAGATGAAATCGTTTAGCTTACTGCAACATGAGAAATCAAGTAGTGTGAAACTAGCGACAGTAACGAAAATTCCAATATGGCCGCCATTCGGAACTGAGAAATCACAACTCCATCTTCTTCGTTTGTCTTCTTCTATCTGATCTGATCTATCATTCACTCAGCAGCGCCAGCGCCACACACCAGTGGCAGCAGGCTGCAGTGTTTTAACGTTGTTGCATTAGTTCTGCTTTTGACGTTCTCGTATAAAATCGTAATAAATACATAATTGTTTTATTTGGTAACCACAGGGTAGCCACTGGGGTGGCCAGTGACACAGCTACATGGGGCACGGGCCATCCAAGGCTTCAGTGTAGAACAGCCCCTTGAGGGACCATTCACTAAATGCACACATAAATACATTTATTATAGCCCCCCATGGATGAAATTCCACAAAACTTGGCATACTCCCAGAGGGTGTCAGGTTAATCACACACATGAAAGTTGGTGCAGTTCATAGCATCTCATCTGAAGATAGGGGCAATTAAAGCAATATTACATTACATTTTCAATTTTTACCATGGGGGTGCAAATCACAAATGACTGGTTATAAGCTAAGTTGATGCGAGCTCTTGAGACCAACATACCATAAAAAATTTGTCATCCTCGGTGCCACGGTTCAGGCAGTTATGTAGGAAAAACTGCAATTTTTGGGCTTCGGGCGGGGGCCGCGCGGGGGGGGAGTGACCCCCGGGGACGAAACGAAATTTTTCCGTACAAGTCTACTGGGGCTACATGCCCACCAAGTTTCATGTGCCCCGGTGTTACGGTGTCCTGGGAATCGTTGACCAAAATTCAGAACCGATGACGGAAAAAAAAAAAAAAAAAAAAAAAAAAACTTTGACAACAACTATATGACCGCTTCGCTATGCTAGCGGCGGTCATAATAATGGTATATATGAAACTTTCTTTAATCCTGATACCAATAACATTCATTTGAAGTCACTAAAATCGTCTTGTGAGTACTATTCTGAAATCCAACTGAATAAGTTGTTCTCTTCCATAGATAGCCCCAATCTTTATCAAAAAACATTCTCATTTTTCAATTTAAATATTAGAAGCCTCCCCAGAAATGATGATGCTCTTAAAACCTTGATGTCAACCTTGACCCACTCTTTTTCAATCATGGCTTTTTCAGAGACATGGCTCAATAATGATATTATTAATCTATACCCCCTATCAGGCTATAATGCATTTCATTCCAATAGAAAGGGTAAAAGAGGAGGGGGAGTTTCACTATATATCTCAAACAATAACAATGTCATTCCTAGAAAAGACCTTAGTTCTGATTTTGACACAACATTTGTAGAATCAATCAGTCTGTAAACTTTGGAATAGTCTGTATACACGTGGAATCAATTTGAGACCGCAACCCCGTCTGAAGCACAGAAATGTCTCGCGAGATCTCACACGGAAGCACGGGAGCTATTCCTACGGGTAGTCAAAATCGCATTTTTAAACCACTAACATTGCTCAAAACAGCGCCAAACCTCGTCAGAAGCTTGCTCTAGGTGTCTACACATAAAACGAACCACCAACAACTTGGCTCACGAACCCAACGTTTATAAAAGAAGACTGTTATGAACACTAACCCCTTCCAGTTCCTCACGAAGGAAAGTCCACGAGCTCTCGTGTGAGATCTCGCGTGGCATTTCTGTGCTTCAGACTGGGTTGCGGTCTCGAACTGATTCTACGTGTATACAGACTATTCCAAAGTTTACAGACTGATTGGTGCTTCGTTTTATGTGTAGACACCTAGAGCAAGCTGCTGACGAGGTTTGCCGCTGTTTTGAGCAATGTTAATGGTTTAAAAATGCGATTTTGAAAGCGCATGGCTGAAAGCCCCATGCTAACCCACTGTTTGCGATTTTGGGCTGTAGGTCCTGCCAGTGCTAGCTCTGTACTGCGTGATGAGCGAAAATTACTTCCTCCACGGCTTAGTTGATGTATTTTCATTCAGAAAATAGCTTTATTTTCATTTTCCGCCAAACTTACGCTTTAAGTCCACAGCTTAGATCAATTTCTTCCTCCACTGCTTTTAAAAAGCAGTTGAAGACACACTTACTGGTAATATGAAGCAATTTTTGCCTGTGTCCTTTCTTCTCTCTCAATATCTATTTTTGAGATTTGTCTTTTTCTTCTTTTGTCTTGATCCTAGCTTTGATTTGATCAAAGTAACTATTTTGCATTCAATGTTTCCTTTTTTTTTGAGTGAACATGTGTAATGTTTAGTTTGCATGTTACAAGTGAATCCTAATGTGGCAATAGGTGTGGAACTTTGTACAAGCCTTCTAGGCTTCGTTCCCACCTTGCACAGATACTTCAATTTGTGCTAAATAAATAAACTAAACTAAACTAAACTAAAACAGCATGGCAAACGCACCTCCACGGTAGAACGGTCAAAAACCTTTTGCCCTTCCGGGGTCAACACCTAACCACAACAGTAAGGTTCCTACCTATGTACCTGATACCCACAAAGATACACAGCGACACCTTGTGGCACCTTGAGACATAACATGTCCACCACAGCAACATATTTGGCTGCTACATACCGGCCCCTATTTGTTAAAGCAACACCATGTAAGTTTTGCTGTCGGGGTCCCCCTACAGTTGGGAAACGGTAATTTCTTCTACTTATGTCGTAAAATCTGTCACGGTTACACCAGAAGCAAGTTAGACATAGCGTACAGTATAGGCTAGACTTGAGGCTGCACATTAAATATTAAATTATGTGGTGCTACGATACCAGTTATGTGATACATTTGTAAAACTAGGCTTTCAGCTCAGGTCTGTGCACGTTCTCGGTATTGGGATGATGTTGGTCATTGTTGGTCAATTACTTATTTTTAAAAAAACGATTACGATATTTATGAGCAATAGCGTAGCCTAATCTAGGGTGTTCATTTTTATTGTCTTTATAACATAAAAAAAATGATGGTCACCAGATATTGTATTCTATGGTATTTACCTCCATAGTGGCATAGGCTATATTTGCACGCCCAAAATGTTTGGAGAGGCAGAGCTCTTATAATATGATGACAGAATCTTACACGTGATAACTTTGTTTTTCAAGATAATTGTCACACATAACCAGCTCCCGTGCGGTTTGGTTGGCAGCATGATGACACTAGATGACAGAGCTAGGATACACATGCTTTTGTTGATAAGCCGATTTCTGCAGGAGGAGTTCTCACGTCTTGGGCAAACTCGGACTGCCTGCGTTGCGTGTGAAATGTATAGCTATTCCAGGTAGCCTAGCCCATAGCATGCATTTTAGCATATCATCATAGGAATATAATTTCATGGGTTTTATTTTATTCAAACGCCAAAAGATCACGTAGCTCATGTTTATAAGGCATCAACTGTCTATTCAACGCTCGCACAGAATTTGAGGAAGTGGTGGGGGAAGTGTGCCCTATGCCGTAAAGCAGTCGAATTTTGTAGTTCTTTGGTTCGTACCGGTTCGTAATCCGAACCCCAAAAGGTTGAAAAACTACATGGTGTTGCTTTAATGGCAGGCAGACATAACAATTCAAATGAAATACAACAAAGCACCAAGAATGTTGCAATAAACCCAATAACAATCAAGTTTCATACAGACAAGTTAAACTTCATGCACCAAGCACAGTTTCGTTACAGGCCTTTCAATTCTACTGGACTTGGTTTGTAGCCTCACAGAACGTACATGACCTTGTTTGTCTGGAAAGACCTCAAGCACCTTGCCCAATGGCCAAGAACCCTGTGGGGCTGAGGAATCCATAATTACCACAATGTCTCCTGTGCTCAAACTTTTTTTCTTCTGATTCCACTTTTGTCTCTCTTGGAGTAAGGGCAGATATTCTCGTACCCATCTTTTCCAGAAAAGGTCCGAGATATACTGAACCTGTCTCCATCGTCTTTTCACATACTGATCATGAGGCCCGAACACTCCAGGTGGCAAAGCTGGTTTACCCTTCATAAGTAGAAGGTGATTAGGAGTGAGTGGCTCCAAATCATTTGGATTATTGGATGGCGGATCATTCGCTCCCACACTCCTCCATGGTGTGAGCCTGCTGGTGGATTGAAGGTCCAGCGAATATCGACCTGAGAAAGGGTTCCTTGAATTTGGACATGATTCAAAGCAGCAAAAGCCTCCCTCAGCTCTCTTTCTGCTCCTATGAAGTTGGTGCCGTTATCAGACCTTAGTTGTGTCCTATCCTGCTGATAAAACGTCGCAAAGCATTGATGCAAGCGTCTGTTTCCAATGACCCTGCTAATTCTAAATGGACAGACCTGCTTGCCATACAGCTAAATATAGCTCCATATCGTTTGCAGGTCGATCTTCCCTTCTTTACTTCGACCGGGCCAAAGTAATCTACTCCCGTGTTGGTGAATGGTGGTAAATCAGGGAGGACCCTCACCCTTGGAAGATCTGCCATTTTTTGCTCTATTGCTCTACCATTATAGCGCTTACAGAAGCTGCATTCAGTAATAACCTTGCGTACAGCAGAATTGGCTTTTGTAATCCAGTACCTCTTCCTCACTGTGGACAATGTTTGAGCGCGTCCACTATGGCCCAGATTCTGGTGCACATGTTTAATAATGAGCATAGAGATGTGCTGATCCATGGAGAGTATGAGTGGATGTTTGGCCTCCTCAGGCATTACCCCTTTACTCAACCTCCCTCCAACTCTCAGGAGTCCATCATCCAGAACTGGATCTAACCGGTATAGGGAACTCTGACATCTTACGGTCACCTGAGATGATAAAGCAGCAATCTCCTCACTGAATTGTCATCGTTGGCAATAGCGAATGATGACCACTTCCGCTCTCAACAGCTCGTCCAGAGTTAAGATGCAACGCCAGGATGTTGTCTTGTCTTGTTGGTTTGCCGGCCAAAGGAGTTTCCAACTGCTTCCTCAAGCGACTCCGTTCCAACAACATAGATTTTATTCAGAAGAACCAGGCGACTGCTGTTTTCAGTCGCCTCCAGTCAGAAAAATAGACAATGAGATGATCAGTAGGATTAGATGCATCATATATATTAATGGCATTTACGGTCTCCTCCCTTCTAACCTCTTCGTCACTGGAGTCCATAGTAATGTCCAGTACGGCTTTAGGCCAGTCCTCCTCGTTCCTCCAGAGAAATGCAGGCCCTTCAAGCCACCGGTCGTTCTTCAGCAAGTCTGTCACCTTAAGTCCTCTCGATGCCTCATCTGCTGGATTGTCTTGGGTACGGACGTGTCGCCACTGTGATGGCTCAGATGCATCTCTGATAGCTGTGATTCTATTTGCCACAAATGTATGAAAACGTTTATCCTCATTGTTAATGTACTTAAGCACTGAAGTGCTATCAGTCCAGAAGACTGAGTGACTCCGTTTAAGTTTCAGCTCTGCTCTCAACATTGCATCTACTCTGACTGCAAGGACAGCCGCTGTCAACTCCAGCCGTGGAATCGTTACAGCCTTCAGCGGAGTCACTCTGGCCTTGCCCAGAAGAAGGGAAACCTGAATGTTGCCTGATGTATTTGACATGTGAATGTACGTTACGGTTCCATAACCGCCTTCACTTGCATCCGCAAAGTGATGCAATTGGATGTTCTCAATCATTCCAAAATGCACCGGCTTGATGCATCTGGTCACACTGAACGTTGCTAGCAAATCCAGGTCTTCTAACCATCCTTTCCATTGATGCAAGATGTCAGGTGGTAAATCTGTCTACAGAGTTCTTGCTGCAACATTTTGGCAAGTAAAGTGACTGGCGCCAGGAAACCTATAGGATCATACACTGAGCTTGTGATTGAAAGCATACCACGTCTAGTGAGAGGCTGCCTTTTCATCTCCATCTTGAACTTGAAGGTGTCTGTCTCCACACACCACTGTAAGCCTAAAGCTCTTTCCACTGGAAGCTTGTCACAATCAAGGTCCAACTCCTTCAGGTCTTGAGCCCTTTGATCCTCAGCAATGGCTTGTAAAACAACACGACTGTTGCTAATCCACTTTTCCAAGCAGAAACCCCCCTTTGAGCATAGACCAATGAGGTCTTTAATCATCAGGATAGCTTCCTGTGCCGTGGCAGAGCTCTTCAAACAATCATCCACATAGAAATTTTGTTTAATAGATTGCAGTACTTCCCCTGAACACTTGGACTGATTATCATCAGCAGTTTTTCTCAGTGCAAAGGCAGCACAACTGGGGGAGGAGACTGCGCCAAACAGATGTACCGTCATCCTATATTCCACCAGGTCTTTAGTGACATCTCCATTTGGCCACCAAATAAAGCGAAGAAAATCTTGGTCCTCCTCGGTCGGACACCTTGTGGCACCTTGAGACATAACATGTCCACCGCAGCAACATATTTGGCTGCTGCACCGGAGTTTGCTAGGATCTCAAAACCGGATTATGAATGTGCCTTGCCATAGAGAAACATATGATAATGAACATAGGCTATTATGCCACAAAAACATGGAGTAGGCCTAAGTGGAGCTAAATGAAGTTATTATTTTGCTGTCACTTTGTCTGTTTTATGACCTAGAAGGTTGCATCTGGTATCTGTGGATTGCTCTGTGTCTCCCCTTTCATCTGGTTTGCGTGCCATATCGTTTTAATCGTGGGTACGAGTAAGTCAAACGAGAGTAATGGTAGCATAAGCTATATGACATTATTATTTGTTTGTCACTTCCTCTGTTTTTGTGACACAAAAGGATCGATGTATTTGGTATCAATAGAAAACTATGTTTCTCCTCTTTCATTTGATATGCGTGGCATGTCTGTGCGATGCCGGTTTCGCGCATGATTCAAGCGAGAGTATGGATGCACGCGTGAACGCAGACCAATATAGACTGTAAATATGATATACTTTGATTTAACTTCATGATTTTTTTTAATTGTCATACTTGATCGTACAGACAAGTGTCTAGTCTCGTTGGAAAGCCCCGCTTCAGCTCTTTCGTGCAATAAAGTCTATATTGCTCTGCGTTCACGCGTGCATCCATACTCAGACAGTGATTTCGAGCAAAACTAGTAGTGCCCTGGCCAGAACTAAGGGGGCTGGGCACTACCGGGCCCCATGGTAATTCGAACACTGCAGTGATACAGACGCAGTAAGGCATTGTAGTGATTGAAATCGTCATTTAAACCACCAAAGCGGTCCAAACACAATGAAAAACGTTAATATTTAAATATTTTATATCTGTGTATCAATCTGTGTAGCGACTTGTTAGGGCCCGAGCACCGAGGTGCGGCCACTGAAAGTGGCTGCACCGTAGGTGCAAGGCCCTATTGTTTTTGCTCAGATTATTATTATTATTATTATTATTCTTTCATCGTCTTACCCTGTGCGCCCTTTTTTCACCAACTTAGCATGCTCCAAAACTCTTGTATTTTGGCAGCTACATGTGGAGTTTATGTGGCTACTCAGTGACAGAGCTCTGGCCTAGGGCGTGGCTCAGGGACTCTATAGCGCCACCTATCGCGCTGTCTGCTGTGGTTGACACATGCATTCACGAAAATGGCCCAGATTTGGTGGGCATGTGTGTTCTATTAATCTGAACAACTCTTACATTTACACTCTATAGTAAATATTAGAAGAATTTGAGTTATGATTATGATTATGATTTTTGCACATCATGTATTTTGAAACACTTCTCCTAGACAGTTTATCGAAATCATGTCATTTCAGCAGTAAAATGATCTTGAGGGGTTGCCCAAGAGAAATTGCGAACAGATTTTTGAATTTCAAAAGTATATTGAAATGGCGAAGGTTTGAATTATGGCGACTTATTACGAAACAGGAAGTTGGTGTAATAAGCAGAAAAAAGGTTATAAATTGGATGTAATTTGGCAGCTACATGTGGAATTGCTTTTGCTAGTCAGGGACAGAGCTCTGGCCTAAGGTGTGGCTTCGGGACTCTACAGCGCCACCTAGTAGCACGTTATCCGTTGTGGTTGACACAAACATTCACGAAAATGAACCAAATTTGTTGGGCTTGTGTGTTATTGCTATGGCTTGTCAGAGGCAGAGCTTTGGCCTAGGGTTTGGCGTAGGGACTCTATAGCGCCACCTAGCACATTGTCTGTTGTGGTTGACACAAACATTCACGAAAAATGAACCAAATTTGGTGGGCTTGTGTGTTATTGCTATCGCAAGTCAGAGACAGAGCTCTGGCCTAGGTTGTGGCTTAGGGACTCTATAGCGCCACCTAGTGTGTTACCTGTTGTGGTTGACATATACATTCACGAAAATGAATCAAATTTGGTGAGCTTGTGTGTAATTACTGCCGCAAGTCAGAAACAGAGCTCTAACCTAGGGTGTGGCTTAGGGACTCTATAGCGCCACCTAGCGCATTATCTGTTGTGGTTGATACATTCACGAAAATGAACCCGATTGGTGGGCATGTGTGTTATTGCTACTGCTAGTCAGGCATAGAGCTCTGGCCTAGGGTGTGGCTTAGGGACTCTATAGCACCACCTAGCACATTGTCTATTATGGTTGACACATTCACGAAAATTAATCACATTTGGTGGGCATGTGTGTTATTGTTACAGCTAGTCAGGGATAGAGCTCTGGCCTAGGGTGTGGCTTAGGGACTCTATAGCGCCACCTAGTGCATTGTCTGTTGTGGTTGACACACACATTCACAAAAATGAACCAAATTTGGTGGGCTTGTGCGTTATTGCTATCGATAGTCAGAGATAGAGCTCTGGCCTAGGGTGTGGCTTAGGGACTCTATAGCGCCACCTAGCGTGTTGTCTGTTGTGGTTGACACATACATTCAAGAAAATTGACCAAATTTGGTGGGCATGTGTGTTGCTCATGCACATGCCCACCAATACGCACAAGTTGCTTTGTTAGATTCCGAAATGTCACAGGTCTCCGCACCGCAGGTGCTCGGGCCCGCCATCGCCGCTTGCGGCTATATTTATTTTTTAAATTTGGTTGTTTGCTCCATCTAGCCTCTATTGTCTTATGTATGTTTCTTGTTTGTATGATCGTTTGTTTTACAGTGCTTTGGTCAATTGTAGTTGTTTTTTTTAAAGTGCTATACAAATAAATTCACATTAACATTGACATATTTGTTTTCATGTAACATTTATTTTCTATTTTTGTTATTAGTTTCATGACCATATACTTGGGGTATCACTTGGTCCCTCACAGACATTTACAAAGAAATATTGACAACTCTTGACATCTCAGTCAAAGCATGTAATGACTTTGCATCCTTTTTTAAGGGAAACATTTACAAGATCAGATCAAACATATCCAATGCATTTCAAACAAACCACAATCTGGAACCACCTGTTGGAGTAAGGGGATTCAACCCAACATTGTCAGAGTTCAGTTTGATAGATAACTAGAAAAGCACTCAGAGAGTGCAGCTACCTCCGCTTGCATTGTTCTTCCTACAGTAGGTTGTCATACATTTGAACCAAAACTATTCAGATCGCCACCACTTGGCCATACCATACCATTACACCACCAAGCTAAATACATAAATGCCTCTGGAATCCCGACAGAATTACGGATCAGTCCCAAAATGTAATCGTTTCCTCATTGGGTCATGTCTGACCTTCCCTGAAAATCTCATTGAAATGCATCAATTACTTTTTGAGTTATCTTGCTAACAAACAGACAGACAAACAAACGCCGGTCCCCGATGAAAACATATACAGATGGTACGGATTGAGAATGCTCCTTTCTTTCCCGCACATCGGGAATCCCGAAGCATCGGGACTTTGTAATTAAAACTGCAACCGCAGGGGGGCAACATAGACCGCCCTAATAATATGAAGGTTCGGCTCATGGAAAAACCCGAGGACGCCGCGCTGGTGACAAGCGGAGAAAAGAGACATGACGCTCGGCATGTTAGATTGCAGTTGCAGAGTTTTCGAATGTTTTACAGCCTACCTCACAGCTCTCTCACTCGACGTAGCCTATAACTCAGTCCAGCAGAGATGCCAGAGCAACGTTTTGGTCAATGGAGAGGGAGAGAAATGCTCCGCATATCCGTCTCATTTAATCATTAAAATGAAAGTGATGACTGGCGAAATTAATCAAACGACGTTTCAATAAACCATTGTTGAAATGAATGAAAATGGCTTTAGAAAATCGCCTATAGGCCTATCAGAAGGAAATATCCTTCAATTCAACCTGAAATACTCGAAAGGCAACCTTAGATTAATTCATGAATTCATTACGGTTACAAGACCGCATTTCCGTGAATAGGCTATTATTGTCAATGTCAAGGCGAAGACAAAAGAGATGGACAATTTGGCTACATTTACATGCTAGGAATACTTAGAAATGTGTATAGGCTATTTTAAAACGGAGGCATGTTCATTTTAACCGGCGACGCTGGGTAGCCTACATGTACCCAGCACTTATTATCACAGATTTTGTCCCCACCACTTTTGACGACTGAAAATAAAATGTATTTAACAGAAATCTCTTTAATACATGCCTATGCTTGTCACTTTACTTATAACCGTAGGCTACATGCATGGAGAAGATCGCGCATTTTGTAACATTGTAACAATGGATGGTCAGATATGCGATAGGGCAATGAGGGTGATTCATTGTAACCATCGACTAGCAGGCCTAGCTCCGCAATATAAGTTTCTAGCAACGTATGTATCGTATGCATGTTCATGTTGATTCAGAGATGGGCATAGACTACCATAGGCTGCTGGGCGTCAAGCTATATGACAGCATTTTATCATGTGGTGAATTAATAACTAACGTCAGTTTAACTTTTGATCTGCGTTTCAAGTCCATGGCGCGAAGAAAGCATGACGGTGTTTACAATCGTGCTGTGGCGCAACTGGTTGGAGCATGTATGTCTTCATCCAGCGACCGAGGTTCAAAACCTACTCGAGGAACCTCTCCGGAACCCATCAAGAGAAAAGGCATCGTTTTATTAAAAAAATTAAAGATTTTCTGTTTTGCGATTTTTTTTTATGTTTGCGATGTCTGCTGAAAAGAAAAGTTAATAGCCTATGTGAATTCGTGGTTCAGCGCACATTTTTACATTGACATAGTGTCGGGCTCAAGTGTCTGTCGAGAGAGAAGAGGGAGAGGCAGTCGTCCTCAGTGCCACATATAGGTAGGCTATAATGTAGTGAACTGGTTAGACGAGTGTGGGGGAGGGGGAATGATCGCACAAGACAATTGCTCTTCATGAAATGGATCTCACAGACGGCTGTCGATTTTGAAATGTAGCCTAGGCCTACTACACCACTTGCGAAATCGGACGTGGCACATAGCCTAATTATTAGGCTACTGGATTTAATATAGCAAATCCATGGACTTTGTTCATCCTATATATACAATAAGTATAAAATCCGACAATCCAAAACGATAACGAGATCTCCCAGAAACGAAAAACAAGTTTGTTGAGTAGCCTAGTCCTTCCAACAATCTCAGCTTTTGCGTTTGATAGATAAAAGGCATCCTGTCCTGCTGTATTCCAATGAGAAAAAAAACATCCAAGGTATAGGGTCACGGTAATGCAGAATGCATGAATCTCTCTCTCTCTCTATATATAACGCACAAAACTTTGTTAAGCCAGCTCCATACATAACAATAGCTGCCGCGCACTGTCCCCGACCTCCATTTAAACTAAGGGCAAACCCATTCATTCATGCCCAAAAAATTATTGTCAGTAAGGATAGGTCATATTACCAAATGGCGAACCTCGAAAATTATTTAGGATAGAGCCGTGTCCATTACGCACTACAGTTATTTTTTAGGCTATTGTTTTATTTGAGTGTTTTTGTCTACCATGGCAAACATAGTTGAAACGTTCGCTCTAAACTTATGTATTTCCAATCGGCTGTCACAATCAGCTACAGCTGCGCTGATGATCACCATGAAAACTTGCAATGTCTATACAGAACTGCTTTCACTTCCCCGAGTCGCGAACGCAACATGCACAACAATATACCGATATTTAGCAAACACATGTTTTTCCAGCTCTCAAAACCGATGAGGTCCAGATCTCAGTGGCCTCATAGCTGCCTACAGCCATGCATAGTAAGCCTAATGATAGCCTTGCCAAATAAGTCATCAGTCACACACCCCTAATCGCGGGGTTGACCTGTTCCTTTCACACTGAGCCCCGATGAAAACAACCTCCTTGGCGGAGATAATAATTAGGCCTATCAAATTAAAAGCACACTACGACAGGTATACTTGTGTGATCACGCAACACAAGAGAGCATTTAGCGATGGGACAGTTGTGAATGAGTGCTTAACACCCTGGAGTCCAATACCCCCCGGGGGATTTGAAAAACACATCTCAATCTCTGCTTTTATCATATTATAGAAACACCATTAGAAACCTTTAATCAACTCGTTTTCAAATATATAGCCTATGTTTTAAGAGAATATGGCAATGATAATGGCACTTTGTAAAAACAATACATTCTTAGGATTTGTCGTCCTCTCATCAAGCCCATCCACCTAATTTGCATTTGAAAGAGCCAATCACTAAAGTGACACATTTAGTCTGGAAAAAGTAGCAGGCTAGCCTACTTTATGAGTTTTTTTGACCCCTCTAATAAATTGCCTATAGGCCTACTACGATATGGAGGAAGGGCTGTGTTATGGGAATAAACCGACACGATTCGCAGAGCTGTAGTCGGAGCGTAACTACTCCATTTATTTAGTCACACAACACACAACTTCCTAACTCATGTTCTGACGTGACAAACTCCAAAAACCAATCAGCACGCAGCGTTGCCATGGCAATGGCAAACATAACATTTCCCCCCCCCTTACAAGAATCTAAGTGTGATACTCAGTTGCAAAATCATTCAAGTGTGCAGGCCGGGTATGTGCACGGGCTGGGCGAGGCTGGTGGTCGGCACAGGTGTCAGGGGTTGCTTCCATGGCCTCTAGCTGGACAGGAGGCGCTGGGGCGTCGAGTTGTGGAAGAGCTGGGGCTGCTGCGAGGTCAGACCATGGGGCCGTGTTCAGACCTGGCCCAGAGGGTGCCTGTACTTTGCGCAGACGACTGGCATGCCAGCGAGTGCCATCCACGAGCCTGAATGTGGCGGGCCCAAGCTGTTGGCTGACCTGGACTGGATCTGACCAGAACGACTGCAGTTTGTTGTCACGGTGGGGTCGGCGGATCCTGACCCAGTCTCGAGCAGCAATGGCGGGTGGCCTGGCTCGCCGTCTCCGGTCAAACCAGTTCTTCATCTGGCTCTGACGGGCATTAACCCTTGCTTGGATTGGATGAACTGGAGCCTGGGCCAGAACAGGGCGAAGTCTATCCAAAGGCAGCTGGAGCTCCCGTCCCAGCATGAGGGATGCTGGGGAGGCTCCCGTAGTGGCATGTGGGGTGGCGCGGTAGTGTAAGAGCGTCTGGAGGAGGCTGGCATGAAACGTGAACCCTTGAGCGAGGTGTGCCCTTATTCCATTCTTGAGGGACTGATTCAGCCTTTCGACCCCCCCGTTAGCTGATGGGTTATAGTAAGCCGTGCGAATATGCTGAATCCCTTTCTCTTTCAGGTAGGTGCACAGTTCATGTGAGACCATCTGAGGCCCATTATCGGTGGTGATTTTCTTGGGCAAACCCCATCGTGCAAACAGAGAGTCTAAGATGTCAATTAGCACTTTGGCGGTGACGGAGCCCACGGGTGCAACTTCAGGCCACTTAGAGTGGAGGTCATAGATCACGACCAGAAACCGTTGGTGGTGTGGCACCCCATGTAACTCTCCACAGACGTCCAATTGTAGGTGCTCCCATGGATGGGATGGCCAGTTCAAGGGTTGCATGGGTGGGGGCGGGCCTGGGGCCCTGGTCTTGCCACTGAGAAGACAAGCGGTGCAGTCCCTGACCAGGGTCTCGATGTCTCTGTCAATCCCTGGCCACCAAACAAGGTCCCGACACCGTTGTTTGAGCCTGACTATGCCCAAGTGACCCTCGTGTGCCATAGCAAGAACACGCGCACGAAGGGCACTCGGGACCACAGTGCAGAGCCCCCTAGCAACACAAGTGTCGTTCCAGCATGCCAGCTGCTCACGGATTCTGAAATAGGGTGAGAGCTCATCTGGTACTTTTGTAGGCCAGCCATGTCTAATGTATGCTGACACCACAGAGAGGACAGGGTCGGCTGCTGAAGCATCCACCAGCTCACGCAGTGACACAGTTTCCTGAAGTGGTGCATGAAGAAGCTGTATGAGGTCCTGCTCTGTTTGGTCATGCTCAAGATCCTCAACCGGAGGTGTGGGTTGAGTAGGGATTGAACGTGACAGCAGGTCGGCCACCACATTGTCACGCCCTGGTGTGAACTGCAGACCATAGTTGTACTGCTGTAGGCGGTCAGCCCAGCGGTGCAGACGAAGTGGTTTGTGGCCAGTGCCTGACGTGGCCAGGAGAGTGGTGAGTGCTTGGTGGTCTGTTCTCAGGGTGAATTTGCGTCCGTACAGGTACATGTGCCACCGCTCACAAGCCCAGAGGCAGGCTAGCGCCTCTCGCTCCCCTACTGAGTAACGCTGTTCTGTAGGGCTGAGTGCTCGAGAGGCAAAAGCGATTGGCCTTTCCACGCCACCCTGGAGTTGGGACATCACAGCACCAATGGCGATAGCTGAGGCGTCAGAGACAAGTGTGGGGCTGGCTGGATCAAAGTGTGCTAAGACCGGTGGTGAAGTGAGCTGTGACTTTAGGCGATGCACCGCCTCGGCACAGGCGGGCGTCCAGAGCCAGGGCTCATCGTTTTTCATCAGCTTGCGTAGTGGAGCAGTTGTGTATGAGTACTGAGGCAAAAAACGAAGATAATATGCGGTCATCCCCAGGAAGGACGCAACCTGGGCTGGTGATGTGGGCTCAGGGACTCGCTGGATGGCCTCTGTGTTCGAGTGAAGTGGGCTTATGCCCTCAGCTGAGAGGCGGAACCCCACATATTCAATGACTGAGGCCCCAAAAACACACTTGTCTCCGTTGAGTGTGAGGTGGTGCTCCGCTAATGCCGTAAACACTCTGTGGAGGCGTTCGTCGTGCACTGCAGTGGTGGTTCCATGAACAACAATGTCGTCAAGATAAGCGGCCACGCCCGGGATCCCTGCCAGGATGGAAGCCATGATTTTTTGAAAACAGCTTGGAGCGGAACTCAGTCCGAAAGCCATGCGTTTGTAGCGAAAGACACCTTCATGGGTAATGAAGGCGGTTAGGTTGCGGCTATCAGGGTGTAAAGGAACTTGGAGGTAGCCCTGGCGGAGGTCAAGTTTTGAAAAAACAGTGGATCCATAGAACTGAGCTGTGAGCTCCTCTGTTGTTGGCAAAGGGTAGCGATCAGGTATTATGGCCTTATTTACAGCTCTGAGGTCCACGCAGATGCGCAGGCCTCCTGTCTTCTTTTTCGCCACCACCAGGTTGGATATCCACGGCGAAGCATTCACACGCTCAATTATGTCCTCATCTAGCATGCGCCGTAGCTCAGATGAGATGTCATCCCGCAGTGCTAGAGGGGAACGGCGGAGTGGTTGCACCACTGGTGTTACGGTATGGTCTACCAGGGGCTGATGGGCAAAAGCAGTGAGACAACCCACCCCGTCAAACAATGTTGGCCACTGTTGGTGCTCTGGGGTGGCGACATTGTGGATTTCTGAGCCTGTTGTATCCAGTAGGGTGAATCCGAGGCCGTTGAAGAGGTCAAGGCCAAGTAGGTTGGTCCCATGGCGTGACACATGGAAGGTGAATGTCGGTAAGGCCTTCCCCCCGTAGCGTACAGGCAACTGTAGAGAGCCCACTATGTCTATTTCAGAATTTCCATAACCTCGCAAAGTTGTAGAGGCTGGTCCCAGTGGCTTATGGGAGAAGAAACGCTTATAGGTTACTAAATTCAAAAGTGACACAGTGGCCCCTGTGTCAAGGAGGAGGGGCAGAGTGACATCATCCAGCATTAGAGAACAGGTTTTAAATGAAACTCGTCCTGAGCGGACATTATGGATAACAGTTGGAGGAGCTACTGGGTGTTGTCGGTGGACTCTGGCTGGGGCAGACCTACATACTTTGTGGAAATTATTGAGCTTTCCACAGTTGGAGCAGGCTTTTCCCCGTGCAGGACATGCTTGTGCTCTGGAATTGTGTGTTTGTGAACCACAGTTACCACATGGCTGTTGTGACCTCTCACGGGGTTGTGAGGCTACTTGTATCATGTCTGGGCTGCTAATAGGGCTGATGGAGGCCGTTCGTGCCTGTGCTGGTGTATCCACTGTCTGATCATGCAGAGGCAGAGGCGGGAGAAGACAGACTGGCAGCGCATTCTTATGCAGACTCAACTTGTAGTGCTATCTTAAGGGCCTGGGCTAATGTCAGGTCATCATTTTCCAACAGCAGTTTGTCCCTAATTTTGTCACAATTAGTGTGTAAGATGAGTTGGTCACGTATCAGTTCATCTTGCAATGTTTTAAATTTGCAGAAGCTAGCTAAGCCTCGTAGGTCAGCCACGTATTGGGACACAGACTCACCCGCTCTCTGATGTCGCCGCCAGAACACAACACGACGGAGAAGAGCGCTCTGTGGTGCTGCAAAATGCTCCTTGGGTAGTTTCACAGCTTCGTCATATTTTGTGGTTTTAGCAAACGTTCCGAACACTCGTTGTCCTTCTGCTCCAAGACAGTGCAACAACAATGCACGCTTCCTCACGTCGGACACGTCTTCCAAGCCGGCAGCAAGGAGATAAGTTTCAAACGAACCGATCCAACGAATCCATGGCACAGGAGGTTCTCCGGGTAGAGCCAGGAAAGGAGAGGGTGGAGGTAGAGAACAGTCAGCCATTCTCGTCGCCAATGTTATGGGAATAAACCGACACGATTCGCAGAGCTGTAGTCGGAGCGCAGGGCTGTAGTACTCGAGTCCGGACTTGGACTCGAGTCCGGACTCGAGTCCGGTTTTTTATGGTCTCGGACTTGTCTCGGACTCGCTGGTATTTGACTTGGACTTGTCTCGGTCTCGGCCACTGGTCTTGCCAAATATGGTTCTTGGTCTCGACCGAGTCCAGGCGTCTTTATTATGTTATAATATTCAAGGGAAGTACACCAGGGCTCGACATTAACGGTTGCCCAGTAGCCTTCTGAAGAAGCCAAACATGCGTGTGCGCAAGGCACCCCCTCCCAGAAGCTAGCCTGTGGCTGTGCGTCTTTTTTTCTCACACACACGTATTAGCCTATAATAATAGGCTAATATCAAGTTGATTTCTTCTCTTGCATCTCTCAAATTTGTGTTGCTAACCTATCAAGGCTATGGGATTTAATTTAGATTTACTTTTGGGTTTAACGTCAAGAAGAACGTTTAGAAGGCTACGCAACCTTGGCAAATTGTTACATCTGGAGAGAGCTCCTGCCATGCCGCTAGCTCAGGTCATGTATCAGTCGTGTAGTGGTCACAAACATCATTAGTGAACATTAGAAGACACTTATCTCTTCTATGATCCCAAAAAGATTGTCTTCAACTTGTTATATTTTCGAACATTTATTTAATCTAATGATATAGTTAATTAATTGCACCTCTGATTCCATCCAGCATTATGCACAACTATTATTGTATTCACTAGTGTAGACTGTGTAAGCTAATTACTCTCACCACGTATTTCTTAAAGTGACAGGCACTCAATTACACCTACTGTACAACCAATGTGTACTCAATTAGCCCTACACACCACATTAAACATAGGCTACTGTAGATACTGACAGTATGTATCCAAGACATTAAAGTGTATGCCTTATTTTAGTGCACAGAGTAAACTGAAATATGAGGCCTTTAATAATGGGGCAACATTTTTTTGTATTTGGTAACCAAACGCTCATGCCTGGTTGCCCAGTTGGCAACCACTTTTAAAAGCTAATGTTGAGCCCTGGAGTACACTAATACTGGTCATTCTTGTCTATGTCTTGAGTGAAGCTATATTGTAACTTAGTTAATTTATGTGATACCAAGGGGAATGGTTATACTTAAAAATCCTGGGTGTTGTGACACTGTTTTTGCTTTTAGATCAGCAAATAATAACCCAAAATGATTGTCTTTATACTGTCATGCATACAACTTGTTTTTTTTTGTCCTGGACTCGGTCTTGACTCGGACTCGAGTCTGTTGGACTCGGTCTGTCCTGGACTTGAACCTCTTTGGACTCGGTCTTGACTTGGTCTCGACCGGTCCTGGTCTTGGACTTGTCTTGGACTCGACAAAGGTGGTCTTGACTACAGCCCTGTCGGAGCGTAACTACTCCATTTATTTAGTCACACAACTTCCTAACTCACGTTCTGACGTGACAAACTCCAAAAACCAATCAGCACGCAGCGTTGCCATGGCAATGGCAAACATAACAGGCTGCCTAACTGTTCCCCCTAAGAGTTTTTTCATAAGATGAAATGTTTACGCTTTGGTAGATTTGGTTTAGGATTTGGTAGACAAGACAACCTCGGAAAAGTTCTTCAGATAAACATTTTTTTATTGAATTAAAGGAAAGAAAATGTATCGCCGGGGTTTCGGGGCTTGCGAAGGCATTCGTTGATCTTATCGATGCAGTCCTTGCGGCCACTTCTCCCCATCGTAGGAAACTTTCTGTTTAGTGTTGACAACACAAAGGCCTTCACGTTGTGTGGCAGTGCTTGCTTGCCCTTCGATCCATCCCAGTTGGTGGTTTTGCACCTGTCCCTGAGTTATAGTCTATATGAGTAAGTGCTTATGCTCTAACCGCATAATAAAAGAAGCACCTGCATTCCACAGCAGTGCTTATGGCAAGGCTATTAACACCTGTCACTGAGCTATGGACAAGCAGTTATGCTCGAAAATTATCATAATAACAGACACACCTAATTGTATGGCTCTATGTTTAAACACATCAAATTAGCAAGCATTTCCTCCCGATAGCAGCAACGTTTGCTTTCTTTTTCTGTCGGTCCGCGGTTGCTTGGTCAATTGCGCAGCAAATTATCAGATCACCGGACCTGTCTCGCGGACCAGCAGCAGTCTCCACGTTTCGCGGCCCATAGTTTGAGAAACGCTGCATTAAAGTGTCATTAGGTTGTAGGCTATATGTTTAGTGATTTCTTTGTGTGTTTTTCATTGTAGTGTGTGTGCATTGAGTAGTTCCTTAAAATACGGAACAAAGAGCGTCCCGTAGGCCTATCTGTTCAATACGGAAGAAGACTAACTATTACTTATATATTTCTTATAACGAAGCGCGAAGAAAAAATACGAGGACTGACCATCTCGTTTCTCCGCGTTTCCCCCAATACCATGGCGACAAAGAGAAATAAATATGATTTGACATTTAAGCTGATTGCTGACAAATTTGCCACACAATTCGGGAGAAGCAGCGGACAGGAGCGCCACCACAAGCAAGCACTTCTAGCCCAAATTAACATGGCAACGTTGCCTATGACTAAAGTGTCTAAGTAGGCTAGTCCTACTAATATTACATTTGATTGGTAGCATGTTTGTAGCGCGCCAGTTTACCCATCCCCTACATCAAAACAGCTTAGAATCAATCAAAGAAGCAGCTGTGTCGGCGTTAGGCTGTAGGCGATTTTCTATAACCATTTTCATTCATTTCAACAATGGTTCATTGAAACATCGTTTGAATAATTTCGCCAGTCATCACCTTCATTGTAATGATTAAATGAGATTAAGAAGTCGACTATTGGCGGATATGCGGTCTTCATCATTTTGAAATGCGGGATGAAACTTTCTGCCACCTGGTGGTTGTTTGGGTACATTGCCTTAGCCTCGAAAAAAATCGGCTTGACGGCCTGCGGGATCTCTTCGGGAGTCCCGCGGGAGAAGGTGCATTCTCAACCCGTACCCACTGTACCTCCTTGGCGGAGGTAAATAAAACCCTTCAGAAGACTGTCCATAAAATGACGGACTGTTAAGACTGTCTTTCATCTACTGGCAAGTCATGTGCTTCAGATTGTAAATGCATCCTTACAGTCTGGCATCTTCCCCAACTGCTTGAAAACAGCACTTGTTAGGCCACTTCTTAAGAAGAAAAATCTTAACATCTCAGTGTTTTAAACAATTTTATACCTATTTCTTATTATTTCTTATATATTTTTTATATCTCAGCAAGATCATTGAGAAAACAGCTTTTAGTCAACTAACAGACTTTTTGGTAACACTTTTATGATAACTATACTCCTGATTTTTTTTCTGGGCACACCTATTTTATGATTTCTGACTATGCTCATTGTGGGACTGCCACCATTCAAACCTATATATATATATATTACCATTCCAGTGACCCTGAAGCTGTTCAGTCAAGATGAATTAAAGGAACCGTATGTTGGATTTTGGCCAAAACTAGTACTGCAACTACTTTCAAAATACTGTAGAGGGATCAGTGTTGGGAAGGTTACTTTAGAAATGTAATGTGTTACAGTTACAAGTTACCCTGTTTAAAATGTAATAGTAGTGTAACTATTTGAATTACTTTTTCTGAGTAACGTAACTAATTACTTTTGATTACTTTTTGATTACTTTTCGGATTTTTTAATGATATATATAGTCCCCAAATCCATGCATAGATTTCGCCCTTGGTCTACAGGCTGCCGAGCAGTTCTGTACAAGCGCACAAGGCAGCAAGGGCATTCAATACACGAAATAGCATCACATTTTTTGTGAGGATAATATAATGATGTTTACAGGCAGGCATGTAGGCCTACGCTGATGGCGCTGTAGACGTGATAGAGCCTATCAGAAGGTCTCGTATCAAACTATGGTTGTGGAGGGAAACAGTTATTTTTACATACAATATTCTTTGCAAGGTTTTGCTAACAATATTGAGATGTAATTCAAATTGTAATTTTGAAAAAATTCAAAAGTACCTGTAATTGAATTACAATTTTTTCTACAGTAACTGTAATATATTACTGTTACATTTATTTTGTAATTAAATTACGTAACTCAATTACATGTAATGCGTTACTCCCCAACACTGAGAGGGATGTATCCCCTTCCCCTCTCGCCTGAGTCGCAGTTTAGGCTGCTGGATTTAGCAGGAGGAATGTAGGCTGCAACAGCTTCCAAAAGTGCTAATGTTGTTGGGTGTTAGTTTCCAGACTGCCTTAGCAGCGTGAATGAAATCACCGCGCAAGGCAGGATGGGAACATCCAGGCTAATCTCCTATATACAAATCCTTGTTTTATTTCTGACTTTCTCACGACATATTTCGGATTCATAATGTCAAAAAGGTCTTCTAGGTAACATTAGACATTGTTTTTATCTGAAACGTTTGTAGCTGCAGCTGTGATAAAGTAGAGCAGAGCTGGCAACCCGGATGCTGAAACACTACTGACTTTGTGATTAGTAGAGAGGTGAAGGGTGGCGCATCAGGCCAAAACACAACATGTCAACATCAGTTGAGGGCTGCAACTTCACTTTTGTAAATTACTATTGACCTTCATGGACCTTCGCAAGTACAAGGTAAAGGTAAGCTATTTAAACATTAGTCGGTGTTATATCAAATTCTTAATGTTGTCCTTAAATAATGTGTTTTTGTACCTTTAGATCATTACTACTGTATATTTGTATATGTGGCTTCTCTCTTTGGGAAAGATACATTTCCTGGCTTCATGTTCCGGTAGCCTCAAATCAGTGGGTGTGTTGGGAATGCACAGTGTGAGTGGCCATGGGCATTCAGAACAACAGCTGGTACTGTTTACAACTTGAATCGTCAGCCAATGCCCTCATGGTAACCATTGATGGCTAAATAAAGGAGTGCTGTGTTTTGCATTTCCACCCATTATGTTGTGTTGAATTGTGATCAACTGATAAACTCAGAATAATTTTGGCAAAGTGAAAAGTGATAATGTACTGTAGAAGGTGTCACTTTCCTGAGCCATGGTTCATGAAGCACGCTAGCTGTACCCTGTTTTGCTTTTATACCCCTTTCAAAAGTGCATAACTTGTTGGTATGAACTCAGAATAGAGGGGAGATGCTACCCATCTTCTTCCTTGTAAACCATGTAAACGTAGAATAGAAGGAACATTCTACTCATCTCCTTTTTTTGGAAACTGGGAATAAACAGAAAATGCTGACATATCTCCTCTCCCATACCAGGTAACACATAGGTATCACTTAGGCCTTCATTCTATTTTACTCCCTGCTGAGCAGCTGCTCCCATGGGCCACCCATGTCTTGGCTCTGAAACGATTTGTCAGTTAGGCCAGTCTTCAGGTTTTGTCATACAAAAAGGTTTTTGCTTGACACCAGTTTTGTTTCGTCCACACATATCTACATTTTAGCACAACATTTTAAAACATCAATCCACATGCCATTAAACTACAGTCATAGTTGGATTGTTGCATTGATTTTGACAATGTACCAAACATGGTGCACCGTTCTAGAGTTTGATTGGAAACAGGCCAAGGCCATCAGGCATAGACTGGTAATTTGCAATCCAAAACAATGCAGTTGCTGTGCTCAACAAATCGATCTGTGCTGGGAAATGCTGTTCCAATTCAACTGCTCCAAATGAGCCAGGTGTGAAAGCACTCATAGACACAAAGGTTAATGGTAAGGAGGAAAGTGAAGTAATGTAAACAACAGTGCTATGGACATTTTAAATATATATATTTTCCAAGAAAATTCCATTTCTTTTTTACATTTTGTGAATATTTGTCATTATTCAGGAAGGACAGTGAAGAATAATTGGAGTCTGAGTCCCCATGGGCACTTCAATCCAAATGGTACGGATAAGCCATGTGTGCCGGAAGCCTCTTTGGTTATAAGGTAAAGAGAAAATGCAAAAAGCAACACAGAGAGTGTTAATGCAATATGGCAATTTGTTGGTAAGTTTACCAACCTGTCTCAGATGCATACACAAAGCAGACCTCAAACTGAAATAAGTAATAGCCTACATAAGTTAAATGTAAAATATTACTTGATTTAATCGATCAGAAAATCAGAACTGCAATCTAAGTAGGCCTATAAGTATATATACTTTTTTGATCCCGTGAGGGAAATTCGATATCTGCATTTAACCCAATTAGTGAACACACACAGCACACAGTGAACACACAGTGAGGTGAATCACACACTAACCCAGAGCAGTGAGCTGCCTGCCCAACCAGTGGCGCTCGGGGAGCAGTGAGGGGTTAGGTGCCTTGCTCAAGGGCACTTCAGCCGTGGACTGATCGGGGATCGAACCGGCAGCCCTCTGGTGACAAGCGCGAAGCCCTAACCGGCTGCCCCATGCATCAAGATCTTGCATCAAGAGTCCCCTCAACAGAAGGAAAATTATGGAGGGTGGGTGCTCTCTTTTGTGTAAATAACCACATCTGAACACCATAACACCAGCTTTGTTTTGTCAACAGCAACCTAAGAGTTGCGCCACAAAAAAGAATGGAGATGGGGTAACAAGCGAACCAATCAAAATGCATTGTAGGATACAAGATAGTAGGACTTCTTTCACAACTAATCCTTGTTTGAACTCAGATTAGCATGATGCAAGTAGCCTAGCCTGTCAAAGCATGTCAAAGAGCACTGAGCTCTTTTAAAGCTAGTACAGCACATACTGTATATCTGCAATACCAATTATGTATAACTGCTACACACTGCTGTTCTGGACAGATTATGATCAACAACACGATATTTGGAGAAAAATTCTCTGTATATTGTGTACCGACTCAATGCAAAATGGTTATTGTTGAAAAATCAGTAGGAGAATTCCAACATTAGTTACTTTAATTCATGTACTGTACTATAATTAAATAATGATAATTAAATCTGGAACAATGAATATGGCATTAGCATATCAAATTGTAAACAGTTACAGTATACTATTTGTGTATCCCGGAACTTTTACTATGACTGGTATGAAAGTAAGACTTCATCCAATGGCAGTTGGTGGTGAAAATAGTAATAACCTGGCTCCCATTGTTTAGCTTAACAGACTCAGACATTTCATAAATAGCCTCCACTGGAAATCTGGACTCTAAGTTAACCTTAGACATTGTTACAACGAGGCCAAGTCCACCCCGACAAGTAACACAGATACTTACCAGACGCTTCGATAAACCAAAAATAACAAACAGGGTTACAAAGCTAGCTAATAATTACAGCTACGTTGTCTAGGGTCTAAACTAAAAAGAACGCTTGCTAGGACCTGGGTTGTAACTCGCCCTGTAGTGTGTGCATAAATGTGTAAGTGAGCTATGTCAGTATGAATTAAATGGTGGGTGCGACTAATGAGACAGGCCTGGAGCGTAGCCAAAGATCCTTAAGGCGTAGCAAGATACGTCGTCGTAGTTCATGTCTATGGGCGCAAAACGGGGATCACTTCCTCTGCATAAAGAGGCGCGTCATTGCGTGTCAGACGTATTCATGGGTTTCATCAGGTCCCTTTCCACAGGTGTACAAAATCAAGCACTCGATTATCAATGCTTGATGATGTTCCAAAATAATCTTGCTGCTCTTTCAAGCCCTCTACATTTATTAGTTCTAATATGGAAGTAACACACACAAAGCATACATTTCAAGGAATTGAATAAAAACATCAATGGAATAATGGAAATATGTCGCTGCTCTCATTAAGTTACCCCAGCGCCATCTGATCGTCGTTGGCACAAATCAGGATTTGGTTCAGCTGGCTGGCTAATGTGTTGTCAAGGTAGAGCGTACGTAGCAACCGACCAACATAACAGAATAAACAAGAGGGGCACACCTGATATAAAGTCGATTTTCTCCAGACGGGAATGCTCAAAAATGCTAAAAATGTACCTGAAGTGGTCAGAAGGGGTTGAGGGTCATGAAACCGTGCCCAAAATTCACATTCCTAATTCTAGAGAATGGAGATTTTAGCATATAGTTGAAATTCTGATCTATGTCCATAGACTTCAATGGAACAGTTGCTGCCTCTGCTCTGCATAAAGGGGGATTTTGACCCCCCCTCTTGCGATTCGGGTTCCAGGAAGTGGCTTCTCATGAAGTATCTTGCTCCGCCCCTTAATGATCTTTGGCGTAGCTTACCAATCCGCCGAAGGTTGCACAGGCGAGCACAATCTGTAAACTCCCGACGAGTAGCCAGCCCAAGCTCCAGAGTCTCCAGTTCAAGTTTTATATTATATGACAGTATAAGTCCAAATGAAAGTCCATAAAGTCCTGGGAGGTTTTAGTCACGCTGCTCTTGGGAAAAACCACACTCATGGAAAACGCGCTTCTCCTGATTAGCCACCTGTTTCCCACTTTTCAAATCCTGGCGCGTCAACGCCCACTTATCAGCTGACACCCAGGCCTTCCCAAATCAGTGTGTGTATTTCCCTGACTGCGCTACGTAACAACATCCCTGAAAGACATTACTGCAGTCCCCATCCTGTCTGCCACATGAAAGAAAGAGAGAGGGTGCGGGGAGAGAGCAAGAGAGAGACAATAGCATTGTGAAAAACAACAATAACCACTGGCTCCCATTGGTAAGCTTACAGTAACAGACTCAGAATTTGGGACATTTCATTAGTACAGTATTCCACTGGAAAACTGCAGGATTGTCTCCTGTCTATCACCGAGAGAGAGAGAGAGAGACACACACATTTGTATTGTTTTCTGATGATAATAATCCTCTGTATTATTATATTTAAGTCATTTTTCAGACCCGGAGTCAGAGTCCTATAAGTGTGAATGTAGACTATCACTGCATGGTCAAAGTTTCATATCGATGTCCTCATAGTATATTGCAATTTCATTGGGTCACATTCATGTACACATGGAATACCGCTTCAGTGCTCACTACCACTGTGAGAATATGTACAGTACACACTCTCCTGTCTGAGATGAGGATGTTACAGAGGAAAGGATTATTTGAAAACAACCCCCTTGTAATGTTTGGTCTTGTACAGATTCAAGACATGGAAGGTCCTGGAAAATGTGTCTGTCTCAGGCAATGACTGTCTCTCTGTGGCAATAGTCAGGGTGTGGTACAGGATGATTCAAGTGCATCTGTGTCAGCCATTGTCAGTAGCTTTACTGTCAGTGTTATGGGTAGCTGTGTTGAGCAATTGTGAGGTACTGTAGATAGAACAACACTCAGAGATTCAGGTAGAAGGTGTGATTTTTTTATTTCCCAAGGTTCAGCAGGTTATTACCTAACAAAGTGTGACCAACTTGTTATACTTGTGTTGCATATAACAATCTATAGAAAAGCAAAATTCAAAATGAGATCGCACCTGTTTCTCCTAAAGGTCCTTTAGGATAAATAAAGATTGAGAAGAAAAGCAACATTTTGAAAATCATTGAACTGTACTTGGGATCATGAGACAAGAGGAGTGCTATTGAGCGACTTGTGAGACAAAGAAAATAAATTTTTGAGAAAAGATATCAGAAGTCTTGGATACTATAGGTGATATAAAAACAGGGACACTGCGTTTTATTATTATTATTATAGCAGCAATGTGCTGACAGCAAGCGGACTTGCTTTGCCAACCTCCCAACCTGACAAGACTTTCCAGCTAAATGAATGAAGATTGTAAATTAAACGACGGTCTTAAAAAAAAAAAAAAAGTCTGTTTAAAGCCAAACATGTGCATCCTGAATTTAGTTCCTGTGGCCTAACTGAAGCATGTGGTAACAGGCAGCAGGGAATTTGATGTCAGAGACGTGTCTAAGGATGTCTCAGGTTTAACTGCCAACTAACTTTGCTATCTGACGGTTCATGGAATAGGCATAACTGTTAAAGATCCACCGCATACTGTATGTGCGCTGTATTTTCCTCAAAAACATTATGTCACCCAAAAACATTTACAAACTGAAAACATTTACAAATTGAGACTATCAGACTCATTTGCCTATTTTTAGTTTCAAGTTTGTTTGAAGTTCCAAGTAATGATTTTATCATCTAAATAACTGCCAAAAGACAAGCAACCTGTCCAGTCATTTTCCATTCCATTCCAATATACCAAGTTTGACAATAGAAGAATGGAAGGGTGTTTCTAAGCTCCCTGGACTGTGCCCTCATAAATACTGTATAAAATCCACAGTTTCTTAAAGAATCAAAAAAAGTAAATAACTGCCTAATTAGTCAGTGAAAACCTTCGAAATAGTGTGATGGTATCACAACCTAATAGGTTAATTTCTGTGATGCCATCACAAATTGCCGTGAGACTGGGTTGGAATGTGCACAGTATAGGAACAACTTCATAAATCCACAGTTTCATAAAGCACCAAAAATAGTAAGGAACTGTTTATAGCCATATCAAATCACCCTCGAGATCCACAACAGCAGACCACTTGTCATACATCTTTATCACACACAACTTCTTGGACTTCTTTGCACATGGCACTCAATTGAGGCATGTGATGTTGACTGTGTGTGTTGTCAAACATTGTATTCATGGTTTTCACCCCTGTCCCCTTCACCCCTCCTCCTCCTCCCCTCCTTTCTCTTGAGACTCATTTCTTATGAGAGAAAATAAAAAAATCAACAATAAACAAAAGACAAAAAACAGGGCTGGGTCTCTCTGAGGAACATACTGCAGATGTTTTGCATGTTTACAACTCCCATTTGCTTGAACTGTTTGGGTGTGTCTTAGCAGCTGTGAGTGGTTAAAATCCATCATGATTCAACTCTGAACTGTAACTCTGACACTGTGACAGTCTGAGCTCGTTGTCAGATGAAGTTTCCCTTATTATGCATCTACTTGTAAAAAGCAAAAGATACTTTATACAACCCCAAGTTGCTCTGGGGACAGTGTAATCCCATAATATGTAGGTAGGCCTAAGTCACTTATTTGGACAAAAAGCGTTTTCTAAATGTAAGTTAATGTAACTCCAACACCTAATTGTATTTTACTGTGGCTAATATCCAACTTCTAAATGATGGGAAGGCACATTTGGTTGTATAATGCTCTGCAGCATTCTGCAGAGCTGTATAATAAAAGGGATATGAAACCCTCCTGATATCAAGTCATGCAAATGCAAGGGTATTATAAAACTATTCTAAAAGCGTTCTCACTGTCTTTATGAAGAAGCGTTTATCCTGATCGTTGTAAATGCCAGTCGCACATGCTATATATTGTTTTGTTTTGTTTTGTTTTAGGTTTTTTTTTCAGCAGAGCTATAGGCTACCCATGATCTACCACAATTACATGTATTACTGTAATACTTTGATTGATTTGATTTTTAAATAGTAAAAATACAAAAAGCTTATCAGAACAATTCTCATATTTTGTATCCCACCACAGCAAGCTGCCAGCTGGACATGCCTTTCATGTATGTGTAGGCCAGACTGTCCTGAATCTGGCAATATAAGGACCATACAGAAATATAGGTGGGGTACTGTTGCGCTCTCTAAAGTATTTTTAGTCAGGTGCGTCAAACCAAAAGATATCAGAAAAAGGCAGTAAGGGGTTCGCACTGAGAATAGCCGAATGACTGAAACGTCTGCTCACCCAGTAAAAAACCTTTCTTCAGCAAAGACTTTGTCTAAATTTTTTCAGAGTCCGAACCCCTTACTGCCTTTATTTAGTGATGAAAAAGGACCTTGCTGCTCTCCATATCTGTGACACGAACTGATCTGACCTGACTTGATACGAGCTTGCACATTAGCCTGTGTGTGCACCCATTATATTCTCTTCAACAAAGTTTTTCTGCATAGCAATGAACAAAGTAAAGGCAATTGGGATGCAAAGTGAGCCTTTGGATACCATGCTTTGGACTTTGTGCAATGGTGCAGACTCAACCACCTACAACTCAACACGACCAAGACCAAGGAGATGGTGGTAGATTTCAGGAGGTCTAAGCCTGCTCTGCTGCCAGTCACCATTGAGGAGGTCAATGTGGAGGTGGTGAACACATACAAGTACCTGGGCGTACATCTGGACGATAAACTGGACTGGTCAGTCAACACTGAAGCAATATACAAGAAAGGGCAGAGCAGGCTGTACTTCCTGAGGAGGCTGCGCTCCTTCAATGTCTGCAGCAAGCTCCTCTGGATGTTTTACCAGTCTGTTGTTGCCAGCGTCCTCTTCTATGCTGTGGCATGCTGGGGAGGAAGCACTAGGAAGAGGGATGCTGGGCGACTAGACAGGCTGGTAAGGAAGGCTGGCTCTGTTGTGGGAGCTGATCTGGAGTGCATCACTTCAGTATCAGACAAAAGGACCCTGAACAAGCTACACAGCATCCTGGACAATGACTGTCATCCACTCTACAGCACTATCATACAGCAGAAGAGCTTGATCAGCTGGAGACTACGCTCCATGACATGCACAACAGACAGACTGAGAAAGTCATTTGTACCCAGGGCCATACAACTGTACAATGCTTCACTGAAGGGAAAAGGAGAGTTGGACTTCTATGCATAGTATATCTGCACCTCCACCCTCTTATACACTTACATGGCATGGCTTACATGTCTACCCTCATGTCTAACTCTTATATTATTACTATGTTAAGTTTATTTTAATTGTCCATATATTTATATTAGTACTGTTATTATTATTACTATGCTTACATTTTGTACTGTACATATTTATTACTGGTCACTAGAATTTAATATTGCACTGTTGGACTTATTTGCACTACCAACTTGACACATATGAAGGGTCAAAGTAACAATAATTAAATAATATAGCCGCAAGCGGCGATGGCGGGCCCGAGCACCTGCGGTGCGGAGACCTGTGACATTTCGGAATCTAACAAAGCAACATGTGCGTGTTGGTGGGCATGTGCATGAGCAACACACATGCCCGCCAAATTTGGTCAATTTTCCTGAATGTATGTGTCAGCCACAACAGACAATATGCTAGGTAGCGCTATAGAGTCCCTAAGCCACACCCTAGGCCAGAGCTCTATCTCTGACTATCGATAGCAATAACACTAGACAGACACAGACAGAGGGGGTAGAGACAAATGGATCAATAGAATAGAATATACACTTTTTTGATCCCGTGAGGGAAATTTATTTCTCTGCATGTAACCCAATTTAACCAAATTAGTGAACACACACAGCACACAGTGAACACACAGTGAGGTGAATCACACACTGACCCAGAGCAGTGAGCTGCCTGCCCAACCAGCGGTGCTGCGGGAGCAGTGAGGGGTTAGGTGCCTTGCTCAAGGGCACTTCAGTGGTGGACTGGTTGGGGATTGAACCGGCAACCTTCCAGTTACAAGCCCCAAGCCCTAACCAGTAGGCCACGGCTGCCCAGAGGGAAGGAGGGAGGGAGGAAAGAGGGAGGGAGGGAGGGAGGGAGGGGGTGTGTGTGTGTGTGTGTGTGTGTGTGTGTGTGTGTGTGTGTGTGTGTGTGTGTGTGTGTGTGTGCGTGTGCGTGTGCGTGTGTGTGTGTGTGTGTGTGTGTGTGCGTTTGTGTGCGTCTGTGTGTGTGTGTGTGCGCGCGCGCGTGCGTGCGTGAGAGAGAGAGAGAATGACGGGGGAGGGGTGAGAGGGTGTCTGTGAGTCTGTGTAGAGAAGTAGCAGGGGACGAGAGAGACATGCAGCTGAGAGAGAGAGCACCTACTCCTGCTCAGCTAAATGGATGGAGTATAAGACATATGCAAACACAAATGAACCTAAATACTCACTTACTGTGAACATGGCTAAAGTCAAAATTTCAAAATTGCAGCATAGGTTGATATGATTATAATTATTCGTCAACTCGCTTCAAAATATTTTAGCTAAAACTGTGTCCACCACAATCATTAATGCACTTTTAAAAAACACAAACAACACCAAATTCAAAACTTTGCATATGACTGTCACTACAAACACACTAACTAATACTACATCAAATTTCATCCAAATTAGTCACTGTTTTCTACCTATAACACCAACTTTCTGTTTCTTTTACAAGACACCTAGATTCAAACCTTCGCCATTTCAATATACTTTTGTATACTTTGTAATATACTATACTCAGAGCAGTGAGCTGCCTGCCCAACCAGCAGCGCTCAGGGAGCAGTCAGGGGTTAGGTGCCTTGCTCAAGGGCACTTAAGCTGTGGACTGGTCAGGGATCGAACCGGCAATCCTCCAGCTACAAGCCCCAAGCCCTAACCAGTAGGCCACGGTTGCCCAAAGGGTGGGTGTGTGTGTGTGTGTGTGTGTGTGTGTGTGTGTGTGTGTGTGTGTGTGTGTGTGTGTGTGTGTGTGTGTGTGTGTGTGTGTGTGTGTGTGTGTGTGTGTGTGTGTGTGTGTGTGTGTGTGTGTGTGTGTGTGTGTGTGTGTGTGTGTGTCTCTGTGTGTGTGTGTGTTTGTGTGTGTGTGTCTCTGTGTGTGTGTGTCTGTGTGTCTGTGTCTGTGTCTGTGTCTGAGTCTCTGTGTGGAAAGCGGGGGAGGTTAGAGAGACATCCAGCTGGGAGAGAGGGGAGGGGTGGGAAGAACTGTGGGGGGAGGGAAACAGACTAGAGTGGGTGAGCCACAGTGAGGGAGCAAGACCATGCGCGGCTAGGAACAGAGACCTATAAAAACCTAATAAACCTAAATATCTCACTTTCTGTTAACATGGTTGAAATCAAAATTGCAGCATAGGTTGATATGATTATAATTATTCATCAACTCGCTTCAAAATATTTTAGCTAAAACTGTGTCCACCACAATCATTAATGTGCTTTTAAAAAACACAAACAACACCAAATTCAAAACTTTGTATATGACTGTCACTACAAACACACTAACTAATACTCCATCAAATTTCATCCAAATTAGTCACTGTTTTCTGCCTATAACACCAACTTTTTGTTTCTTTTATAAGACACCTAGATTCAAACCTTCGCCATTTCAATATACTTTTGAAATTCAAAAATCTGGTCGCAATTCCTCTCAGGCAACCCCTCAAGATCATTTTAGTGCTTAAATGACATAATTTCGATAAACCGTCTAGGAGAAGTATTTCAAAATACATGATGTGCAAAAATCAGACAATCTCACATAATTCAAATTCTTCTAAGATTCACTATATAGTTTAAATGTAAAACTTGTTCAGAATAATACAACACACATGTCCACCAAATTTGGTTCATTTCCGTGAATGTATGCGTCAACCACAGTAGACGGCGCGCTAGGTGGCGCTATACAGTCCCTGAGCCACACCCTAGGCCAAACCTTTGTCTCTGAGTACAGTTAACAATTCCACATCTAGATGCCAAATTACAAGAGTTTTAGTGCATGTCAAGTTGGTGAAAAAGGGCGAAAAAGTTAAGAGTAAGAGGAATAGAAGTATAATAATAATAATAAATATAGCCGCAAGCGGCGATGGCGGGCCCGAGCACCTGCGGTGCGGAGACCTGTGAAATTTCGGAATCTAACAAAGCAACATGTGCGTGTTGGTGGGCATGTGCATGAGTAACACACATGCCCACCAAATTTGGTCAATTTTCCTGAATGTATGTGTCAACCACAACAGACAATGCGCTAGGTGGCGCTATGGAGTCCCTAAACCACACCCGATGCCAGAGCTCTGTCTCTGAATAACTATAGCAATAACACACATGCCCACCAAATTTGGTTCATTTTGGTGAATGTACGTGTCAACCACAACAGAAAATGCGCTAGGTGGCGCTATGGAGTCCCTAAGCCACACCCTAGGCCAGAGCTCTATCTCTGACTATCGATAGCAATAACGCACAAGCCCACCAAATTTGGTTCATTTTCGTGAATGTATGTGTCAACCACAACAGACAATGCACTAGGTGGCGCTATACAGTCCCTAAGACACCTTTGGCCAGAGCGCTGTCTCTGAATAGCTATAGCAATAACACATATGCCAACCAAATTTGGTTCATTTTCGTGAATGTATGTGTCAACCACAACAGACAATGCACTAGGTGGCGCTATAGAGTACCTAAGCCACACCCTCGGCCAGAGCTCTGTCTCTGAATAACTTTAGCAATAACACACATGCCCACCAAATTTTGTTCATTTTGGTGAATGTTTGTGTCAACCACAAGAGACAACACACTAGGTGGCGCTATAGAGTCCCTACGCTACAACCTATGCCAAAGCTCTGTCTCTGACTAGCCATAGCAGTAACACACAAGTCCACCAAATTTGGTTCATTTTCGTGAATGTTTGTGTCAACCACAACAGACAACGCACTAGGTGGCGCTATACAGTCCCTAAGCCACACCCTATGCCAAAGCTCTGTCTCTGACTAGCCATAGCAATAACACACAAGTCCACCAAATTTGGTTCATTTTCGTGAATGTTTGTGTCAACCACAACAGATAACGTGCTGCTAGGTGGCGCTATAGAGTCCCAAAGCCACACCTTAGGCCAGAGCTCTGTCTCTGACTAGCAGAAGCAATTCCACATGTAGCTGCCAAATTACATCCAATTCATAGCCTTTTTCCTGCCTATAACACCAACTTCCTGTTTCTTAATAAAACGCCATAATTCAAACCTTTGCCATTTCGATATACTTCTGAAATTCAAAAATCTGGTCGCAATTCCCCTCGGGCAACCCCTCAAGATCATTTTAGTGCTGATATGACATGATTTCGATAAACCGTCTAGGAGAAGTGTCTCAAAATACATGATGTGCAAAAATCATAATCATAATCATAACTCAAATTTGTTTAAGATTCACTATGTAGTGTAAATGTAAAAGTTGTTCAGATTCATGCAACACATCTGCCTACCAAATTTGGTTCATTTTCGAGCATGCACGTGTCAACCACAACAGACAGCGCGGTAGGTGGCGCTATAGAGTCCCTGAGCCACACCCTTGGCCAGAGCTTTGTCTCTGAGTAGCGTTACCAATTCCACATCTTACTGCCAAATTTCAAGAGTTTTAGAGCATGCCAAGTTGGTGAAAAAAGGCCAAACATGACCTGTAAGAGGATTCCACAGACATAATAATAATAATAATAATAATAATAATAATAATCTGAGCAGAAGCAATAGGGCCTTGCACCTACGGTGCAGCCACTTTCAGTGGCCGCACCTCGGTGCTCGGGCCCTAAATATAGCCGCAAGCGGCGATGGCGGGCCCGAGCACCTGCGGTGCGGAGACATGTGACATTTCGGAATCTAACAAAGCAACATGTGCGTGTTGGTGGGCATGTGCATGAGCAACACACATGCCCACCAAATTTGGTCAATTTTCCTGAATGTATGTGTCAACCACAACAGACAACACGCTAGGTGGCGCTATAGAGTCCCTAAGCCACACCCCAGGCCAGAGCTCTATCTCTGACTATCGATAGCAATTACGCACAAGCCCACCAAATTTGGTTCATTTTCGTGAATGTGTGTCAAACACAACAGACAATGCGCTAGGTGGCGTTATACAGTCCCTAAGACACCCTTGGCCAGATCGCTGTCTCTGAATAGCTATAGCAATAACACACATGCCACCCATGCCACATGTCTGGCTTAGTCAGTCCCCAATTCAATCACTAAAAATGACTTAACCTGAATAAAATCATCATACACATGACTTTTTCTTTACCTTTTACTTTACATCACACTGTCATTCTTGACCGACTCATGGCAAATCTGGCCATTCATTTTCATGTGGATCAAGGAAGGGAGAGAGAGTGTGTGTGTATATGTGTGTGTGTGTGTGTGTGTGTGTGTGTGTCTGTGTGGAAAGAACGGGGGAGGGGGAACAATGCAGCTGAGAGAGAGAGAGAGAGAGAGAGAGAGAGAGAGAGAGAGAGAGAGAGACACAGAGGGGGTAGAGACAAATGGATCAATAGAATATACACTTTTTTGATCCCGTGAGAGAAATTAATTTCTCTGCATGTAACCCAATTTAACCGAATTAGTGAACACACACAGCACACAGTGAACACACAGTGAGGTGAATCACACACTGACCAGCGGTGCTGGGAGAGCAGTGAGAGGTTGTGTGTGTGTGTGTGTGTGTGTGTGTGTGTGTGTGTGTGTGTGTGTGTGTGTGTGTGTGTTTGTGTGTGTGTGTGTGTGAGTGAGTGAGTGAGGAGAGTGTGTGTGTGTGAGTGAGAGTGTGTGTGTGTGTGTGTGAGTGAGTGATTGAGTGACCAGGAGTCCCATTTGGGTCACGGACCGCAGGTGCTTGGGCCCATCAATGCCCCTTGCGGCCTTTTTGTGTCTTAAAAGACACCCCAATTCAAACATTCACCATTTCAATATACTTCACAATTCCTCTTGGGCAACCCCTCAAGATCATTTTACTGCTGATATGATATGATTCGATAAACCCTTGGTTTGATTCGATAAACCGTCTAAGTGTTTCAAAATACATGACTTTACTGTATTCTGGTTATTACATGCCATTCCAACCAAGCATTTTTACGAGGATTAGAACTTGGGTCTGACTTAGTCACTCCCCAATTCAATCACAAAAATGACTTAACCTGAGTAAAATCTTCATACACATGATCTTTTCTTTACCTTTTACTTTGCATCACACTGTCATTCTTGACTCTGTGTGTGTGTGTGTGTGTGTGTGTGTGTGTGTCTTTGTCTGTGTCTGTGTCTGAGTCTCTGTGTAGCAAGCGGGGGAGGTTAGAGAGACATCCAGCTGGGAGAGAGGGGGGTCATGGGGCTAAGACAGTAGTTCTGTGTGTAACACGCGCGGGCAGAAAGGAGCGGATAGGAGAGACCATAGTCATATGAAAACCTGAATAACTCACTTTCTGTTAATGTGGCTAACGCCAAAATTTCAGCATAGGTTCATATGAGTATTAATATTTGTAAACTCACTTCATAATATTTTAGGTAAAACTATGTGTCAACCACGATCATTAATACACTATTGAGTGACAGAATTAATGCCACATCAAAACTTGTATATGACTGTGACTACAAACACACTAACTAATACTCCACTTAATTTGATCCAAATTAGTCACTGTTTTCTGCCTATAACGCCAACTTCCTGTTTCTTTTACAAGACGCCTGGATTCAAACCTTCGCCATTTCAATATACTTTTGAAATTCAAAAATCTGGTCGCAATTTCTCTTGGGCAACCCCTCAATATCATTTTACTGCTGAAATGACATAGTTTCGATAAACCGTCTAGGAGAAGTATTTCAAAATACATGATGTGCAAAAATCAGAAAATCTCACATAATTCAAATTCTTTTAATATTCACTATATAGTTTAAATGTAAAACTTGTTCAGAATAATACAACACACATGTCCACCAAATTTGGTTCATTTCCGTGAATGTCTGCGTCAACCACAGTAGACGGCGCGCTAGGTGGCGCTATACAGTCCCTGAGCCACACCCTAGGCCAAACCTTTGTCTCTAAGTACAGTTAACAATTCCACATCTAGATGCCAAATTACAAGAGTTTTAGTGCATGTCAAGTTGGTGAAAAAGGGCGAAAAAGTTAAGAGTAAGAGGAATAGAAGTATAATAATAATAATAATAATCTGAGCAAAAACAATAGGGCCTTGCACCTACGGTGCAGCCACTTTCAGTGGCCGCACCTCGGTGCTCGGGCCCTAAATATAGCCGCAAGCGGCGATGGCGGGCCCGAGCACCTGCGGTGCGGACCCGTGACATTTGCGGAATCTAACAAAGCAACGCGTACTTGTTGGTGGGCATGTGCATGAGCAACACACATGCCCACCAAATTTGGTTAATTTTCATCAATGTGTGTGTCAACCACAACAGACAACAAGCTAGGTGGCGCAATAGAGTCCCAAAGCCACACCCAAGGCCAGAGCTCTGTCTCTGACTAGTGGCAGCAATAACACACAAGCGTACCTAATTGTCATGTATGTATGTGTCAACAATAATAGACAATGTGCTAGGTGGCACTATAGAGTCCCTAAGCCTCACCCTAGGCCAGAGCTCTATCCCTGACAAGCAGTAGCAATAGCACACATGCCCACCAAATGTGGTTCATTTTCATGAATGTGTCAACCATAATAGACAATGTAGTAGGTGGCGCTATAGGGTCCCTAAGCCACACCCTAGGCCAGAGCTCTGTTTCTGACTTGCGGCAGTAATAACACACAAGCTCACCATATTTGATTCATTTTCGTGAATGTATATGTCAACCATAACAGGTAACACTATAGGTGGCGCTATAGAGTCCCTAAGCCACACCCTCAGCCAGAGCTCTGTCTCTGAATATTTATAGCAAAACACATGCCCACCAAATTTGGTTCATTTTCGTGAATGTACGTGTCAACCACAACAGGCAATGCGCTAGGTGGCGCTATAGAGTCCCTAAGCCACACCCAAGGCCAGAGCTCTGTCTTTGACGAGCGGCAGCAATAACACACAAGCCCACCAAATTTGGTTAATTTTTGTGAATGTTTGTGTCAACCACAACAAACAACGCTCTAGGTGGCGCTATAGAGTTCCTAAGCCACACCCTAGGCCAGAGCTCTGTCTCTGACTAGCAATAGGAATAACACACAAGCCCATCAAATTTGGTTAATTTTTGTGAATGTATGTGTCAACCACAACAGACAATTCGCTAGGTGGCGCTATAGAGTCCCTAAACCACACCCTAGGCCAGAGCTCTGTCTTTGACTACCGATAGCAATAACACACAAGCCCACCAAATTTGGTTCCTTTTCGTGAATGTATGTGTCAACCACAACAGACAACGCACTAGGTGGCGCTATAGAGTCCCTACGCCACACCCTAGGCCAAAGCTCTGTCTCTGACTAGCCATAGCAATAACGCACAAGTCCACCAAATTTGGTTCATTTTCGTGAATGTTTGTGTCAACCACCACAGATAACGTGCTGCTAGGTGGCGCTATAGAGTCCCAAAGCCACACCTTAGGCCAGAGCTCTGTCTCTGACTACCAGAAGCAATTCCGCATATAGCTGCCAAATTACATCCAATTCATAACCTTTTTTCTGCCTATAACACCAACTTCCTGTTTCTTAATAAAACGCCATAATTCAAACCTTCGCCATTTAAATATACTTCAAAAATTCAAAAATCTGGTCGCAAATCCTCTCGGGCAACCCCTCAAGATCATTTTAGTGCTTATATGACATGATTGCGATAAACCGTCTAGGAGAAGTATTTCAAAATACGTGATGTGCAAAAATCATAATCATAATCATAACTCAAATTCTTCTAAGATTCACTATATAGTTTAAATGTAAAACTTGTTCAGAATAATACAACACACATGTCCACCAAATTTGGTTAATTTCCGTGAATGTATGTGTCAACCACAACAGACAGTGCGGTAGGTGGCGCTATAGAGACCCTGAGCCACACCCTAGGCCAGAGGTCTGTCTCTCAGTAGAGGCATCAATTCTACAGGTAGCTGCCAAATTTCAAGAGTTTTAGAGCATGCCACGTTGGTGAAAAAGGGCAAAACATTCCGGTAAGAGGAAAATACTATAATAAGAATAATAATCTGAGCAAAAACAATAGGGCCTTGCACCTACGGTGCAGCCACTTTCAGTGGCCGCACCTCGGTGCTCGGGCCCTAATAATAATCTGAGCAAAAACAATAGGGCCTTGCACCTACGGTGCAGCCACTTTCAGTGGCCGCACCTCGGTGCTCGGGCCCTAATAAAGTAAATTACAAAGTAAAATGTAATCGTTGATATATTTAAATTTGATACTTGGTGATATGACTTACATGACATTTTACTTTGTAATTTACTTTATATTTAATTATTGTTACTTTGACCCTTCATAGACACACACCTCAGACTGGATCACAGTACCAATCCTCAGTACATTCATGCATACCTTATCTATAGTATCCTACTGCTCCTTTAGTCATGTTGATTGTTGATTTGCTTTTTAATTTTCCTGTTTACATTGTTTACATTGTACTGTATGTTGTGTGTGGCGTCTTAAGCTGCTGGGACCTTGAATTTCCCCTTGGGGATCAATAAAGTATCTATCTATCTATCTATCTATGCTGGATTTTTCTCTAGGATCTCAAAACCGGATTATGAACATGCTTTGCCATAGAGAATGCACATGATACTGTAGCATTGGATTATGAACATGCTTTGCCACAAAAACATGGGGTAAGTCCAGATATATAAAGTTATTATTTTGATGTCTCTTCGTCTGTTTTATAACCCAGAGGGATGTATCAATTCAGCTCTGTGTCAAGAGTAATGGGTGTGCACCGGTTGGTTGAGCTATTATTTCTTGTCACTTCGTCTGTTATGACCCAGACGGATCGATTTACTTACAGTGTGGAAAACCCCCAACAGGGCTACCATTATATAGCCTACAACACCTGCCATTTAACTAGACAGGTGCAGGGTGTCAGTTTGTTTGGGGAAGTGGTCTTAGGAACAGCCATGTTCAAAGTACACACAAAGTACAAAGCTTATCAGACCACAGTTAACATGTATTCCACTCATCTCTCTCTCGGGTCTCCCCAGGCAGCTGCATTCAGCTGTTTGAGAGCTGGTGGTGGTTCTGAACTGCTATGGGCAGATCTCTACTAAATAGGCAGGACGCGAGACGGCGAAGGCAGTGGACAAGCAGTGGCGGCACCAGAGATTTATTTCTGCTATGGGTACTATGGGGGAGCTCGGCTTTTTACAGAGGGTGCTTTCAAATAAATGTCTTATTGTAAATAGCAATAGTGCAGAAGTGGGTGCGCACATCTGAATATTTTAAAGGTAGGTGCTGGACTCAAAAAACCAACAGTAAAAAGGACAAAAAAGTCTGCACCCTAAGGCTCCAATATTATTTCTTTTTATTCACCACATGTATTGTAAATGACTTATTGTAAATAGCACACTTCTCACAATGTATCCTCCTGTACACAATGCAAATACTTTATAGTGGTGGAAGTGAAGGATTAATAACAGGCAAAATCTCCAAAGAGCTATATCTACTGACAAGGTAATGTCTCACGATTCTCACAAAATTTGGTGGGGCACCACTCTTGGAAGTTGCAAAGCTGGTTTTCTCGGTATAGGACTCACTATGCTGTATAAATAGGTGAAGGGTTCACCTAAAGTTCCTTTACCATCAAATACAAAAATCTTGCATATGTACCTTTAAACTTACATTCCATTCCAATGTACCATTAGTGTAGTTTGGCTAGAGGAATGGAAGGGTGTTTCCAAGCTCCCTGGACTGTGCCCTTGTAACGGATGCCAGTTAGCTGTGCATGTGGAACGTTAGTAAACCTCAATCCCCGATGTCTCAAGAGCGCTGCTGGCATGAGCACATTAATGAGCACTTTTCCTTTCCCGAGATAATCCATTCACCTCTGTGCAGACCCACCAATAGAAACCCATCTCATGTAGATCCTGCCCATTACATCCTGTTCAAGGCGAAACGTTTTGCCTCAAAAGATTTTGATGTGCAAAACTTTTCGACTTGTGCAAAATTCGGAAGACCGGAAAGCAACTGTGTGTGTACAGTACGTGAAGACCAGATATGGATAAAAAGACAGTTGGGGAAAAGGTGGGGCCAACTGCCAAGATAGGTTCCTGTTCCTGTTCTTGAACACAGCAGCAGTAGGCTATACTATCTGCTTCACTGCCTCATGATGCAGCGCATAGACCAGGGCAATATACACAACATAAGCTGTGCATAAGGTGTAATTAGGACTGCTAGGAACTGTCTTAATATACAGTATAGGCCTATACACCATGGCATATGGCATATCAATGGTGTCAGAAAGCTACATTCTAATATTACCAAAAATGTTGCAGGGAAGGAGATGATGAATAGTATTAGTGATTTATTGCCAGCAGGTGCCGGTATCTAAGTTATGACCATAGAGACAGGTGGTGATCATGAATATCAGTTACAGTATGTGGACAGAAAAGCAGTACACCTGTGACCTGTCAGTATAAGTTTTTTTTTTTTTTTTTTTTTTTTCTGTTACTGAACTATGTTACTATGTTCATGTGTGTGTAGGGATTGTGCACGACACCAACTGAGATGTCTTGTACTTTGTACTTCACATATGCATCCAATGGTTTGTCCAGTAGGTCTCCAATGACAGCTTTGTGTGTGTGTGTGTGTGTGTGTGTGTGTGTGTGTGTGTGTGTCTACATCACTGTATATATCTTGTTATAACTAACACACCCATATGCCATCAAGAGGAGATTAGCTTTCCGATATCCATTGCAGATGCCTGTCATTGAGTCTCAAGGGCAAGGTATCAAACGAGTGGATCACACAGTCACACTCCCGAACAATTGTCGAACGCCAATATTTATAGATCTACCCCTCATTAGATGCAGACACAATACTTGGTAACTTCCAACCTACAGCTGACGTTATGAAAGGATCATTATCCGCTGTTATTAGTCAGGGTCTGTTTCCCAAATCCATAGTTGCTACTAAGTTATCCAAAAGATCGAAAAATCGACATCTTACACCCTCTAAAATACTATGCCACTGACCAAGAGAAACCTGGTTAGAAATATGTGGCAAATTGTTTATGTTATTTTCAACAGTGATATGGGCAGGTGCACAACACCCATACACTCTGCTTCTCTCATCCAGAGGATGCTCACAGGCAGCTGCTATATCCAGTTGTCTGTTGACTCACACTCACACTTGTCAATACCCAGCTGTCACACCCTTAAGCATGTACAGTAGCCCCGAATTGCTCTGCTTAGACTGCCCTTTGTTATTATAATAGTTAATATTACTATAAAACTATAATATACTATAATAGTTGACATGTACAGTATGTCGCTTTGGAAAAAAGCATCAGCCCAAAAAAAAGTTAAATGAAATAAAATAAGTGAACAAAGACAAAGAGAAGCAACTGATCGCAGGCTAGTCTTCCCACAGGGGTCAAGCTGGGTCTAGCCGAACCCTGTCTTGTCTCCCTTCCAAACACTTGTAAGTCCATGTGTGCAAAATACCTCTTAGCAACAGAAGGTGCATTCCAAGTGGTAAGCCACGCATATAATCTCTAAAATCCTGGAAACCTGCAGACTATGTGCAATCTGGGTAGTGTCTGGGTAGACTGGTTACTATCAAATACCATAGTTGCTTATCTTCACATACTAAGCTTAGTCTCAACTAAAGAAGGTGTTGTCAAAACTTGTGTGGCAAAACTAAAATATCTCCTTGGCCCAATGATCGAAATTCTCACACCTTGCAGTCGAAAGGAAATGCAATGACTGATAGGTTGGGGGAGGTTTGTGCCACAAACATGATACTTCCTGATATAAGTCTGATATATTGTAGACACAGTGCCACAACTGGCTTGAGTCACAGGAGGAACAAAAATGCAGACATCTGATATGCCATGGCTCATCACACACATGGAAAGCGTGCGTCTAGGCAGGAGTGTTGATGGGAGTGTGACCTTGACTCATATTTTAAGGGGGAAATCCAGGGATTAAAGCATTTTGCAGCAGCACATATAAAATCATATGCAACTATCGTACATCTAAGTGTGTTGCATAAGGTTCCTTAAAAGCTAAGCAGACTAAAACGGCAATTCCCTTTTAACAGTGTGTGTGTCTGTGTGTGTGTGTGTGTGTGTGTGTGCAAGACCGAAACACAAACATATAAAATACCTATTCTGTGATATTACAATAGGCCTACTCAAGCGATGCTTGCCGAAGGTGCACAGCATCATCAGTGTTACAGATCACTCTGGACCGGGACCAGCGGATTCAAAGAAAGCTTCTGCCCTGCGGCTGTCACCTTACTGAACTCTAACTCTGCACATTGACAATGAACCAACCAACTTCTAACATATTTAATGGGAGTGGCAGCTTCTATTAGACTGGGTAAACCAAGCCCTATCTGCCGGCAATTGGATTTCACCCTGCAGCTCAGGCTGGAAACCTGCATATTGATCTCTCCTGAACCAATCACAAACTAGCTTATCCACCAGGTGCAGCTTCTATGGTAATTGTGGGGGAACACAGTGTATTTTGTTCCTCAGCAATAAAACTTTATAGTTAATTTAGTGAAATAATAAAGTAGTTTACAGACAAGACTGCACGTATGCGGAGTGGTAGGGGTAAGTGAGAAGTTATTAACCAGCTGCTGTTTTGAAGGAGAGAGGGAGTTAGCCCGAGTCAATCTAATTTCCTCGGCCCTGGAGCAGCCAAATATAAGTCCCCCCTGAAATCTATGGTCTGAGACAAAGCAGGAAAAGTTTACCCCGGTGTAGTGCACTGTTGCACTGTTGGACTTATTTGCATTACCAACTTGACACACACCTCATACTGGATCACAGTACCAATCCTCAGTACATTCATGCACATCTTTATCTATAGTATTTTACTGCTCCTTTAGTCATGTTGATTTGTTGATTTGCTTTGTATTTTCCTGTTTACATTGTAATGTATGTTGTGTGTGGTGTCGTAAGCTGCTGGGACCTTGAATTTCCCCTTGGGGATCAATAAAGTATCTATCTATCTATCTATCTATCTATCTATCTATCTATCTATCTACAGTATCTGTCTTGGCAATAGTCCCTGCATGCATACCAATGTCATGATACTACAAAACTCCACACAAAAGTTGGTGAGTAGAAGCAGGTCAGTTTACATACTGTATCAAAGCGTATCCGTGACATGAATTGTTCCCTATCCTCCCTCACACCAAATGGCAATGAATAGGAATTGCAGCAGGTTGAAGTCAACTGTACCATCTGGTGGAGTGTAAGATGTCAAACACACTCCACCCATCGTCCACAGGCGGATTACTGAATCTGGTGGGAGTGTATGTCAAACACCGTGGGCAGAGAGGGAGGAGAGTAAATCAGCTTGTAAGGACTTTCTCCTCACAATTGATTCATCTCTACACACTCCCCCTTGATTACCAAGTGAACTTGGATGGGAAGCACCCTCACATCCAAAGGAAGTTCCCTTGACTCTCACATAGGGTTATAATCAAAGATCATAGAGCTCTATGATCACTGATCTTTGATTATAACGTAGGGTTTTAGTCAAAGATCATAGAGCTCTATGATCTTTGATTATAAATCTATACGTGAGAATCAAGGGAACTTCATTTAGCTGCGAGGGTGCTTCCCACCCATCCGCTCTAGAATCTTTGGTTATCACCCTAGTGGAAGCAGGCACGGCCTACTCAAGATGAAGTAACATTTTGAAAAGTCCCCCATGACATGGCGCATAAAGCTGCAAACAGCCATTCCTCTTGTCCATTTCTAGACTGGGTGTTCCCATGCTGCCTTGCGCGCGATTTGATTCACGCTGCTAAAGCAGCCTGGAAACTACCGCCCACATTTTTGCCTCAGATAGGGGACCAATCACAAAACAGGGGAGAAAGCAAGACGATGATGAGCTACGCACAAACGCATTTGATAGACATCCATGGCGCCCAATAAACGAATCTGGGCATTTTTTCAATATGAGACAATGAACGTTTGGTTCCCAGACCACATCTCATTGAGAAGAGGTGGCGCTAGCCAGGCTAGTCCATCTCAACAAAGTACCTCTTTATTGGTTCAGTTTGTTTCTGCATTTTCGCACTGTGACTCACTCCCTCATTCTTTTGCATTCTGGTTAGGCAAGATATGCAGTTTGAGTGATAAAGACCCAACAGCTTGAATAGCACATACACTTATGCAGTATTAGACTGAATAATGGTGCCACTATTCATTAATTTCATTCAGAGTTAATGGCGACAGGCATGCCAGAAATCCGGAGCTTATCAAGTCAGTTGGGCCTTATGAAAATACTGTTGTGACTGTGAGACAGGAACTCAGACAGGAATGGGAGGATAAGGTTCAGTGATAAGGGTCGGCTCGTTTAACTGACAACATGAACCCAGTCATGCATCGCTCTGTTTGTTGCCTCAGGTGCACGTATTGTGGAAATATGGTTAAAAAGATAAGGTAGTCGGTAGGTATTAAATATTTTATATTTGTAGATATTTTTTCTTTTTGTTATAGGGCACATAATAATCAATGGAAAGTCAAGTCATCTATTTTACCAACAATTGGGAAGATGATGATGCAAAGGCTTGTTTTCATTTCGTTTGAATTCATCCATATGCAGTTGTTGACAGTGGCAGACAGTGTTGGATCAACCTTCATGACAGGTGTCTCCTTGTCCTTGGCAGTTGGTCACTATATGAACAGGCTAGGTAAAACAACACCACGTTATATTTGTTAGTGTTGCCTGGGTGGATATCTATATTGCACACTCCTACTATCTTTGGAATGCTTTCAGCAAATACATGTAGGGAGGGACTGTGGCTGACAACTTCAGTGGCCTCTGTGTGACCCTAACCACTCAACTGTATTTGGGTGTGGGCTCAGGGTCTGTGTGAATGTGGGTAAAAAGAAATACTGAGCAACACAAAGCACAAGTGACGTACAACACAACTGCCTTGGTTATATACAGTAGCTTGTTACCAGCTATGACACTAGGGTGACCATTTCCATAACACTGAAAAGGAGGACATTATGCGGCATATCGATCAATTATATAGGACTCCGGTATGCTCTCATTTACACTACAATTAGAGCTGAATAGGAAAAATATCAATGAAAAGTCGAAAAGTGTTTGTTCACAGTATTGTGTGTGATAACAATGAAAGGGAAAGACTGTGTCACAGTGTCACCTACTGGTCATTGACAATGTGCCAATGCAAGGGTGGATTCCTTGGGTCATCAATTCACAAAAAATATTTTGTGATTCTGTAAAAAGCCTGTCGTCCAAGAAATGCGAGCAATGTTACTGAATGTATTTCGGATGTTATCAAGTTACTATTTCATGACACATAATTCCTTCCGTAAACTCCGACTCACTAAATGTTTTGTCATGAAACTATATTGTGTGGCGGGATAACATTGGGAGCACTTAGACTCTGCGCAGTAATATCCTCACTCCAAAGTGAAACTGAAAGTGCAAGAGTCAAGATATTACTGCGCCACACAATATAGTTATCCCTCTTACCTGCTTACAAATGCACCACGTTTTATTTTGTCTCACCATACTTGGTCGTGTGACTAATCGTGTAACTGTATTTTAATAGGGAAAACATGGAGGTGTTTGGTCGCTTCTAACTTCATCTCTGTTTGGATCCTAATGAATGCATTGGGCTAGCTAAGTGCTATCAAAGTTGCGCCGCGCGTCAGTGCCAGTGAGTGCACACATTGAAATGTGAGAGGTATGTACTGTATCAACTCGTCTTAGTCAAGGGAATAACGTAGTTTGATATGAAAAAACGGTGAAGTGTTCCTTTAAGGCAAATTAAGGTAAAAAATAAACAAAAACCTTGCATAGTTCACCCTCATCTTTGTGTACTGTATGTGTGTGTGTGTGTGTGTGTGTGTGTGTGTGTGTGTGTGTGTGTGTGTGTGTGTGTGTGTGTGTGTGTGTGTGTGTGTGTGAGTGTGTGTGTGTGTGGGGTCATGCTCATGCTCTTGCATGCATAGTTGTAGGCCTACTCTTAAATACCCACAGGGGTGACGCACATTGTTGATTCTGCCAACAGGGGCCAGCCATAACCCCACCAAGACATGCATGAACAGCTGTTGGATATACCCAGCTGCCAAATTCTTTTAATAACAGGAATGTCAAGATCGGGCACATTTGAACTTGTTGAAGACACTTTTTTCATCCAACATGACTCACATTTAAACTATATTACAAGGGATTACATTGTCCAGAGCAACTTGTCTTTTGAGAGAGTGCTAGGTAGCTACAGTAAGTCTTCTCATATACTAAAAACAATACCAAATAGATTTTTTTGATCTCAATATAAGGTTATTTTTTGGCATTGTGTTAAATAGATTTTTCATATTCCGATAACGCCAGTAAACTTTTAGAGTGTATACAGTAAAAGCGCTCATTGTGGTGATAATGTGTACTCCGGCTGTCTACGTACTTCCACTCAATTTATTTTACCTTTGTCTGGAATAGCTTGATCTGCCCTCGTTTACTTCGGCTTCCTGGAAGCTGCACCAACCAGCGAACAGAGGGCATCCAGAGAGGGATCATGTTTAAGTTGCAAGCCTATCGTTATTGTTGGGTCCCCCCTGCTTAACGTACGTCATTACCAAAGGTTAGTGTTTGTTTTGAAGGAATGCCAATGATTTCAAACTTCAGACAAGCGTCCACCAACCAGGAAATAAACGTTTGCCAATGGATCTAGGCCAGACTCTCTGCAAAGTCAGAGAGTCTGGTACCATGCAGGCTAGTGGTCACCATTTCTCATTGGTAGAAAACAGTTTGTTCGGGTAGGCCACTGTTGAGACACTATTTGTACTCTCTCACAGGATGTATCTAAAGATACTCTGATCGGTTGAGATATCACTTTGAGCAATTGATCTTTATCTGGGGTGCTTTGCAGAAATTTCCGGTATAGTAAGAGAGTAAACTAACTACAAACAGTTAAATGTACATTCAACCTAACCCCCAACCTTCCAACAATAAGCCCTCACCTTACATAAAAATTAATGAGTCATTTGAAGCCTTAAATTGTAAATATTTTGGTGATGGTTTCTTCAATTACTTGATTAAAGGTGAATCTCACAGTTCAGTGATTATTTTTTTCTGTAGAAAGAGGAAGCCAGTTAAGGAAGAGTTGAAATCTCATTGCACCGTTGAAAAGAATAATTTAATGATGGCCACTTTTAAACAAAAAAGTTACAATGACATTAAAATAAAGTCTGACTCATTTTGGACAACAGAAATTAGACACCTTGCCCATATAGTAATCACTATCAATCAGTGAGAACAAAACCTACAGTTGACATTCATGAAGATTCCACAATTGATTTCAGTGTGACATTTGTACACCAAATGGTTTAGCCTACTTGCTTATCTAAAATAAAACCATTAAAAGAAGATACATATCCGTCATAAATTTCCAAGCTGGGATTCATGTAAACCATAGTAATAGAGCGAAATTCTAGCGAGACTTTGGCTAGAAATAAGCCAGGTATAGCATTTAGCGAGGTTGATGGAATAACATATGAAAAATAAATAGAAAAAACTTATACTGTCAGCAATGTGTTTTATACAAAACTTGCATGATTTACTCTTGAAAGTGGCCCCTTTCTCGTTTTCCTCATACAATGTCATACACAGATTTACTAAGGATCTTATTATGGTTTCACTGTCATATAAAAATCTATCAGGATTCAGATAAAACATGGTAAAATTGTGTATGATTTGTCTTTTCCTTTTCCATATGGGTTGGAAGCTTGTCCCATATACAGCGCCCTCCACAATTATTGGCACCCCTAGTTAAGATGTGTTCTTTAGCTTCTAATAAATTATTTTTTTTTCCAAATAATATAGGACCACAATGAAAAAAAGCGTAAAATCCAACCTTTAATTCAAGTGCATTTATTTAGAAGGAAAAAAATCCCACATTGAGAAATAATTATTTTACGTCAAATCATGTGTGCCACAATTATTGGCACCCCTGATGTAAATGCTTTGTACAACCCCCTTTTGCTAATAAAACAGCACCTAATCTTGTCTTATAATGTTTCACAAGATTAGAGAAAACAGAAAGAGGGATCATCGACCATTCCTCTTTGCACAAAATCTCCAAATCATCCAACGACCTGGGTTCTCTCCTCTGCACTCTCCTCTTCAACTCACGCCACAGGTTTTCAATGGGGTTGAGGTCTGGGAACTGAGATGGCCATGGTAGGAGCTTGATACGGTGTCTGGTGAACCATTTCTGTGTAGACTTGGCCATATGTTTAGGGTCATTAACTTGCTGAAAGACCCAGTGACGATCCATCTTCAGCTTTCGGGCAGAGGCCACCAGATTTTGATTTAAAATGTCCTGGTATTTCAAAGCATTCATGATGCCATGCACCCTAACAAGGTTCCCAGGCCCTTTGGAAGAGAAACAGGCTCACAGCATCACCGATCCTCCCCCATACTTCACAGTGGGCATGAGGTGCTGTTCTGCATACTCATCTTTTTGTTACGCCAGACCCACTTAGAGTGTTTGTTGCCAAAAAGCTCTAACTTTGTCTCATCTGACCAAAGCACACGGTCCCAGTTGAAGGCCCAGTACCGCTCCAGATGTTTGTACTGATTTTGAGTGAGAAAGCTTTTTTTCCTGCATGCCTCCCAAACAACTTGTTGGCATGTAGATAGCGCCTGATGGTTGTTTTGGAGACTTTGTGACCCCAAGATGCAACCATTTGATGCAATTCTGTAACAGTGAGTTTTGGAGATTTTTTTATTTCTCTTACCATCCTCCTCACTGTGCGTGGTGGCAAAATAAACTTGCGTCCTCTTCCAGGCTTGTTTACCACTGTTCCAGTTGTTTTAAACTTCTTAACAATTCCTCTGACCATAGATATGGGCAGGTGTGCGAGTGGCTATTTTCTTATAGCCATTGCCTTACTTGTGAAGGTCGACACACATCTGCCTTACTTGAACGGTGTGTTCCTTTGTCTTTCCCATGTTGAAGAGAAATGGCCTCTGTGTTACGTCATATTGATAGCCCAGGGAAACAGGATGTTAAGAATTACTAATTAAATGTTCCTACATACTCTGATTGACTTTGTAAACTACTGTAGAAATTACAGAAATGACAGAAATACTTTTATTACATTTATTTCCTAGGAATTGTTAGGGGTGCCAATAATTGTGGAACAGGTGATTTTATGAAGAATAATTATTTCTTAATGTGGGATTTTTTTCCTTCTAAATAAATGCACTTATATTAAAGGTTGGATTTTACGCTTTTTTTTCATTGTGGTCCTATATTATTTGGAAAAAAAATGAATTTATTAGAAGCTAAAGAACACATCTTAACCAGGGGTGCCAATAATTGTGGAGGGCGCTGTACTGTAAGACCATTATAAGATCCTTAGTAAATTTGTGTAACCTGGAACATATAAAACTTGACATGTATGAGGAAAACGAGAAAGGGGCCACTTTCAAGAGTAAATCATACAAGTTTTGTTTATAAAACACATTATACAACCCAATGGCTGACAAATACAGTAGCTTATGTTTTTTAAAGTTTTCACTCCAGAGTTAGTCTGGTTTTCACCATACTAAACTCAATCTTTTATGATTGAACATTAGTCTGGTGAGGCTGCGCTTTGTTTCGCTTACGTTTCGTTTTCGGCGCGTCACCGGCCAATAGCGTGCCAGGACTAGAGTATGGCCGTTTCTGATTGAAGCCAAAGGTTCTGGCAGTAAACAGCGAAAATACATCTGCTGGTGTCCAGCCTGAGCTGCCGAGCGAAATTCAAATTCCCCGGAAGTTCAGGCAGGGTTCACCCAGCCTACTCCAGAGTAGTCTATAGACAGCAAAAAGTATAGGTTACTGATCTAACCACAGGTATCATTAGCAGCCCTGCTCTAAATGATGTAGTGTGTGTGTGTGTGTGTGTGTGTGTGTGTGTGTGTGTGTGTGTGTGAGAGAGAGAGAGAGAGAGAGAGAGAGAGACCAAGGCTATGGCCTTGCCGATTAATGTTCTCCTGAGCAGGGAAGGAAAGGGAAAAAGCGAGGGTGTTTAAATTAGTCACAAAAGGTAAAACACAGTGGCTAAAAGTTCAACATTCTGTTTCATCATTAACATGAACAAACAAAGTACGTATTTAATTCTTGATATGATGGGAATAAATGGCTTCGGATGTAGACATCCCTGAGAAAAGCAGGTTGTGAGCAAACAGTCCTGACATCATTTATTTGCCTGGTCCTTTAGTTGACATGGGTCTGGCGCCACCCAAGATAAGAGACTTCACAGAATGGCCAAGAGAAATGTGGTGTATGGCAGAATGGGTATCATAAATGACTGTCTGGCAGTGGCAATGTAATCAGTCTTAACCCATGTTTTTCAATGAAAAATATGTAAATTAATATTTTTTCTAACTCAAACGCCTTGGCCTTGACTCATTTTCTGTGAAGAACATGCAAAATTACTTATTTTCAGTGACTGCTCATAGTACACCCCCTACTAACTATTTTTGATGTTCGGATCTACTGGATCCGAGAGTAATGACTGTACTATGTATAACTGTATCTTCAGAGGTGAAATTCCCTTTAAATCATGTAACAAAAGACAGACTCTTGTGCATTGTTTACAGGCCAAAGGTAACTTACAGTACCTTTATGCTATACTGACTACACGGAAAGAGGTTGTGCATTGTTTACAGGCCAAAAGTAAGTTGCAGCTTTATGCTACTGACTGCACAGAAACAAAAGCAAAACACAAAGTGCAGCGTTGAGAATGACAGAGCACTTTTTACTGCTGTGCCTCTTTGCCGTATTTCTTGCAGCTGCAGCATTCTTGCTCAGCTTGTCTGTAGCTTGGATACATTACAAAGACAGGATGTGTGTAAGGATAAATTAGATTGGCCCTAAATCCCATTACCCTTCATTACCAGCCAGTGCCAGGAACAGGCTGAGCAGGCAGAGACAGACAAGTCCCAGAGGCTGCATGCATTTAGATGTAAGGAGAAACAAACAAACAAACAAACAAACAAACAAAAAATATATTTATTCCACTGCTCGGTTGAATTCCCCATTGTTCTGCGTTCTATAAGGGTGTGCATTAACTTTAGTTATCTCCCTCAACAATGGAATTCTCTTCTCTGATTGGCTGATGGGGTGGCCATTAACTTCGTATAACCTGCTACCTTTGAAGTAGTTCCCGTAGCACACTTGAATATTAATTCGCCAAACTCGTTGCGAAGTTTAAATGAACTGTCACGTTGCATCCAAGCTGAAATACAGACGTGCAGAACCATAGTAACATTGTAGCATATGACGGAGGTGGATTGTAGCTAGTTGGATGCCATGTAGGCTATAAAAGTAGCGATCTTTCAAAGTTAAAGTTAATCAGAATCCTGGGAAATGCCCGCTTGACAACGGGAGAGATAGAACTAACGACTGGCTTTTGGCCGTAGCAACCAGCCATTTAGAACTAACGACTGGCCTTTGGCCATAGCAACCATCCATTTTAGAACTAGTAACGGCAGTTTTGTCCTGCAAGTAGAAAGTTGATATGTGACGGAAAGTAGTCCCACACTCAAGACAGTTTTAGCGATGTTAACGGACGCAACGGTGGAATAAAACTATGTTGTAAATATACAGGTTATGAATACAAACGGGAGATAAGCGGGATAACGGCCTTCGAGGTCGACCGGTTCGATGGAAATAATGGCACGGCGGAGGTAACTCCGTCTCCGTGCTTCGCACGTCGCCGGAGTTCTAGACCTCCACCTAGCCATTATTTCCATCGAACCGGTCACCTCGTCGGCCGTTATCCCTTACATATACGCACGGCTATGAAGTAGTTCCAATTTGCTGGCCGCATCACACTTGAATATTAATTTGCCAAACTCGTTGAGAAGTTTAAATGCACTGTCACGTTACATACAAGCTGTAAAATACAGACGTTCAGATCATAGTAACGTTTAGCATATGACAGAGGTGTCATTTAGCTAGTTGGGTGGCAGTAGGCTAAGAAAAATAGCAATCTTTCAAAGTTAACGTTCATCAGAATCCTGGGAAATGCCAGCTTGACAACGGGAGACTAGAACTAACGACTGGCTTTTGGCCATACGTTAGACCGGCACATCCGGGAACTTGACTCGCGACGAACGTTCCCGCCCCTTTTTGGGGGAAACAAACTACGTCTCCCATTAACTCCAATGCAAATTAGGCTCAATAAACGTAATTCGTACTGAAAACGTAGGAGTAAATGATAACAGAAAACACAACGAATCAATAGGACCACTCAATATATTACCACTTTGCCGGTCGATGACCGTGAAAAATACGTTCAAAAGCTTAATTCAATCAAAGTAAAAACATGTCCCTTCGGTCTCCCGAGTAGCCTGCTAGCAGTAGCAGTGGCCAGTGTCATACCCGGACATACTCTTATCTCATTGAATCTCCAGTTAAATAACTAAATTGTTTTCCTGTATTTTTGGCCTCTTATTTTAATTGTAATGTTGTGTAGTTGACTGACAGGCTTGGATGTAAAGTATGTTCGTTAGATAATTCCAACATATGATAATTTCTGTCATAGCCGATAGCCTAGCTGCTAGTGTTAGCCAAGTGTTAGCCTAGATTTCCGTTTTCGTTGGTCTGATTTATTTTTGGTGTAGCCTAATGTTAGGGGTTCTTAGCTTTGTGGTTGGTACACCCAACCACACAGCAACTTCTCGGCATGTCTGTCTACCGCGAACACTGATCTATAAATAATAAGTTATTCGTTATAGATCAGTGACCGTGAACAACACCCGTTCACTTTGGCTTGTTTCAGGCTTGTTCTGAGGGCTTGTTTCCCCAAAAAAGGGGCGTGGAGCAAACAACCTGCTCTGTGTGACGCGACGCCGGTCGAACGTATAGCAACCATCCATTTAGAACTAGTAACCGCAGTTTGAGAAATTAGTTGAAATGTGTCTGGGAAAAGTAGTTCTACAAACAATACAGTTCTAGCGATTAAAACATTTAAATTGGCACCGGAAACGAACACAACGCAAGTGGCAACAGTGGAATAAGCGGGATAATGGACTTCACGCCGTGCGGTTATTCAAAGTTAATGCACTTTTCTCCGCTTCGCGTCGGGCCGTATCACCGTCTAGAACGTGCATTAACTTTGAATAACCGCACGGCGTGTCGTCCATTATCCCGTACATACAACACTGAGCTCTAACATTATGTAAACTGTGTGTGTGTGTGTGTGTGTGTGGGTGTGTGGGTGTGTGTGCGTGTGCATGTGTGTGGTTAAAAATGGTTAAAGTGGCTAAAAGTTCAACATCCTAGGGTTTTGTTCAACATCAGTTTCGTTTTTCGTTTTCGCTCGTTTTATGCTTGCATATTTCTCTGCAGAGCCTCCCCGACAACTTTAGCGTGTATATTTCTACATATATTGGCTATATATAAATATATAAATTGCAAACGTGGTTCTTCTTGTTCCTTACGCGTCTCAGACTTCCAGATGTAAACAAGGAACGATCGTCTCCTGCAGAAACTGCAAGGTTGCAATAGCGGATAGGGACACTGGGGGCGGGAGGAAATATTATTGTTTTCGATGGAACTGGTCAGTCAAGCAAAACAACGATTTCTGAGCGATTTTATGACTATGAAAAAGTTGCATAGGGTCTCTTTAAGTTTCGTTATCGTCACGTCACTGGCCAATAGCGTGCCAGGACTAGAGTATGGCCGTTTCTGATTGGAGCCAAAGGTTCTGGCAGTAAAACAATTTAGATCTGCTGGTTTAGCTGCCGGACGAAATTCAAATTCCCCGGAAGTTCAGGCAGGGTTCACCCAGCCTAGATCATGCAAATGTTTTATTGTCGTTTCATTTGCCAACAGCATACATCACTGAAGCCACAAACTGTTTTTGTGTTGGATCTGCCTCAGTGGAGGCAGGTGTTTCCTTAGGTCACTGAGCCACAAACTGTCATCTGAGGATTATGTATTCTCTAGCAGGAAAATAGCATTTGTTTCCTTTCAATTCACCCCCCCCCCCCCCCCCCAAAAAAAAAAAACCTTCATGGGTAGGCTATTTTCTTGTAGCCGTGGACCACTTTTAAACGTGTGCCACGCAGTAAGAAATACGGATTTTAAGACATAGGGGAAACTTATAACTATAGGTTATGGTGAGAATTTTGAATTGGTCCTGTATTACAGAAAGCCAGTGAAGGCAGCAGAGTAGATATGGGATATGGGTGCGCCTGACTGATCTATAGCCTACAGTATAGCAGCAGCATTTTTAATTGATTGCAGGCAGTGAAGGACAGAATGGTTATGCTGCCACTATAACGACGATTAATCTTTCGACTAATTTTTCGATTTGTCGACTAATATAAACGACTATTTTTTTTCAGATCAAGTTTTCGTTATTTTGTTGACATATAGCCATAGATATAGATATGCTCATATCAATATCAGCCTATAGTTTTGTTAGAAGCTCATTAAGGCCTATGTAGCCTTTTAACATTCTAAGCATAGGCCTACACAGCACTGACTGTTCTCAGTTAGTATGTAGTTATGTATCATAAACTATATCTGTGACTACAAATAAACTCTTAATTTCATACAAAACTGAGTGACTGATATGGTTGGCTTCCTTTCGGTAACAAACTAACAAACTTGTAAGTTGTAGGCCTATACACTCAGAAGCTCCTGCAGTTTCATGAGCTCAAACGATCTCTATTTCTATGTTATCATATTATTTACAGAGTCTGCTGGTGATATAACTGGTATAACAGGAATTGGAGTCAAATAGCCTATCTATACCTTCATGGGAAATTACTTAGGCCTACAGGGAAGCTTGTGTGACTCATCATCAGACGCTCAAGAGGAACTATTTTCTCAGCGTTGGTACTGACACGCTTCGGATGCTGCCAGTGGACTTTGTTGTTACACCATGTCCTAATAGGATCCGGGCAAGTGAAATAGAAATGGGGCATTCGACAAAAGTTATCTGAAAATGTTGCTTTCAGTCAGGACAACAATGCAGGCTAGCCTAATTAAACTGATTTTTGCTCGCATCGCATCCCTGTCAGCAACAGGTTTAGCTTTCATTTGCACTAATATAAAGCGTTATCACTCATTTGCACATCAAGTGATATAAGCTTTTTGGCTGTAGGGAGTGGGCGCCTATATACGTTGCAGGCACCTGTGCGTGCTGCCGAGACAAGTTTAGACGGGGTAGAAATTGTCAACTACGAGCTCTCCGAAGGAGGAGGAGGAGCTCAGGGCTAATTTCCTGATTCTGAATAAGTAGCCGTTTGCCAGCTTCAAACTGCCATTTGATAACCATTTAGACTGGCCAACTTTGACATACAATTAAGTTATTTAGTTTACAGCATGACATAATAATACAAATATTTTATATGGTACATACACTATTCACACAGGCCTATTCCAATGTTTCAATATCATGCTATACGATGATCTGAATTTACCACAGCTGTTGAAAACACACAGATAGTCAACATATGGGCAAGTCACTTTCCATCATTTTTGAAAGTCAGTTCATTATTGCCTCACAGCAAGTTCAGGGGAAATATCTTTCTCTCTCAAATCATTATTACAATGAAAGGGTCTTCCGTCATCAATAAAGATAAAGATATGTATATGTTCTATATGTTCTATGTATGTACGATATGTTCTCATTCAACACGTCTGTCTTGTGTGGTTGAAAATAAAGCTTTGCCTGCCTGGCCTATAGGGTACATATCTTATAAAATCTGTGACCGCAGGCATTTACAAACTATGAATTTACACATTTATGTGACAAGAACGTGTTAACATGCTAAGTAACCAATCACCTGTTTAGAGATCAGAGTCTCATAAGAGCAAATGAAAAAGGATGCATTCATTGAACTCACCTACATTCTATGATGACCCAGTAAAACATGCAGAATTAAGTAGGAAATCATGGTTCATGGTTTCTGTAGACTACTGACAGTTTAACCTCAAAGCTTTTTTGAGCTCAACTGACCGCATGTACGTACAGTAGCACTGACACAGATTCGTTGGTGTCAATACTATATGGCCATATACATTTAGTTCTTCTGGCAACCAATATGATGAAATCAGTGCTTGGATACAAGGAGACAGATTTGCTCAAGTGCGGTGTGCTCTAATGTGGAGGCCAATTTGGAGACAGGAGACATATAGTTTGAGCATGGGGGAGTAAGGTGAGGAAGAGGACAGAGGAGGATGAGCAAAGCAGGAGGAGAGAGACATATGCACATTAACGGTTGCTGGATGGTTGTGAAGAAAAAGGTGAGACAGGTGAGAGAATTCATCTGAAAACATACACCAGCCACAAATGAGATCTAGGTTATTTTGGTTGACCACTTGACAGCAGTTTCGTTTGCACGCGAATGCTCAGAGGGTCCTGGTTTGAGCCAGTACACCATAGGTACAATCCAGAAATGTATGAATGTGTGAATTAAATAAATACTATGGCAGTACCTATAGGTTGTTTTTTCATAATTTCATGCATAATTCCTCTCTGGGTGAACGGTTTACTTTAGCAAGAGATATATTTTATATGGTTATGGTATTTGGGGGTAGCTTTGCCAAAGAGGGTCCCACTATTTTTTGCAAACTGTAAACAAAATAACACTGCTACTGTGAGAGAATGCATTTAACCTCAATTTAATCTTTGAAGATCTATTGTGTATAAGCATCACATGACCCATTGGCTGATTTTAGAAAGTTTATTAATCAGTCAGCAATAAAGGAGTAAGCATTCATTTAAAAACAGTAATCGTAATTCTACAAATTAAGTGGGCAGGCAAAGTAGACAAATATAAAAATGTAGCCTATTTTGGCAAGCGACCAAAGCCAACATCTCTAACGGTATCCTGACCACATCCTTAACACTCGGAGGTGCAAACACAACTATAAAAGGAGTCAGTTCAACCGTCATTGGCCGGGTTTCCCAAACACGTTAAGAAGCTCTTAAGTGCTAAGAACTTCTTAGGAGCGTTGTGAGGATGTTCTAAGAACACTCCTAAGAAGTTCTTAGCACTTAAGAGCTTCTTAACGTGTTTGGGAAACCCGGCCAATGTCAACTAGGGTGAATCTGATTACCTGTAGGGTTAAATAATCTGATAATAAAATTCAAGATGTACAGAAAGGAAAGAAAGTAAAACACACAAAATGTATAGAATGAAAAAGAAGCATATTGCCATTCAACCTATTGTTTGACAATTTCTTTACAAACTGTGTAATATTGTTCAAAACAATCATTCAGTCATGGAGGATAGATTATGTTATTTTCAACAAAGCTGTTTTTAAAGTGTAACAAGAGAAAATAAATACTTAATATAATATAAAACTATTAAATGCAATGCAACAGAAATTGATACATAAACCAAACTAGAAAAGCATTCTGAGAGCACAGACCTCCGCCAAGCGAAAACATAACTGCCACCTGTATCAAGACGGTGATACAGATCACTCCCAAGATTTAATAGTTTTTTCCTTGGGTCATTTCAGACCTTTCCTAAAAATGTCATCGAAATCTGTCCACATTTTTTATTGTGTTATCTAATGCTAACAAACAAACAAACCCAGATGAAATCACAATCTCCTTGGCGGAGGTAATAAATGCAAATATAGAGTAATAAAAGACCAAACACTTAGGAGACTAAATTTGCAATTTCAAGTTATTGGCCTTCATCCCGACAAAGTGTCAATTTTATAATAATAATCATTATTATTATTATTATCATTATTGTTGTTGTTGTTGTTATTGTTGTTGTTGTTGTTGTTGTTATTAACAATAATAACAATAATCTTAATAAACTTATATGATACTGATAGATAATTTTGTATGTTTGTACGCAAATAAAGACAGGAACCAGTGAATTTAAAATGACAACACAATTGTATTATCTTTGCAAAGAGAGAGAATGATACAGTACAACATGAAACGGTTCACACCAGACTCTGATGAATTATGTCCGGGGCCTCCTTATATACACAAGTTTACGTCTCTAAGATGCACTTTGCCACATATTTTCACATGGTTGAAACTGCAATGCTTAGCCCTAGCTTTGACCTTTTACTTAATTTTTGGATCTTAACTTTTGGCTCCTGTACCTTTATTTGGATGTGCACACTTTTTTCAACTGAATATTTCAAACAGAACATAAATTCTGATACAATAGCAGATACGAAACTTGTGGTCAATATTTTGGGCTTAGGGATAGCCTACTTTCATTTCCCCTGGTAAATAAGGTGTTTTACACAGACCAATATTTTGCTAAATCAAGACATTGCTGATACACAATTAGTATAAAAAGATTGCTGGTAGGCTAGGAATACAAAAGAACACATTGGATCTATCAAATAAATAAGTGCATCACATGGTTACAAAGAATATGATTTTACAGAACATATGTATTCTTAATTACAGTATGAAGTTACATAATTAATTATTCAATACAGTTTTCATTGATTATCAATATATATATATGAGAATACATGTTTCAACAATTTCTCCAACATATACATTTAAAATGTATTATCTAAATACCAAGTGTCATATGTCAACAAATTAAACTTGAAATAAATTATGTCCATATCATGAGAAAATGTAACAGTGAAAAAAAAGCAGAAAATGGCTGTAGTTTCTGTCAAATTTGAAAGGTGGTTGACATGAGCAACATATTGAATATTCATGATGGCTTGGCATCTGTTAGAATGTTTTTTATTATAACTGTACCAAGTGTGATGTTTTGAGTTTTACCATGGTATTTTCCCTTGGTGATACCCTAGGTTCAACATCTCTCGTTGGAATGTTTGGCATGCTGTTTCACTGACAGCACAACGTAAAAGACCAACACCATGTGTTTTATTGTGTGTCTATGTTTGTCTCAGACTTTTATTACATTTTATATTTCAGTGCTACTGTTTGGATTATTGTTGTCCCTTATTATGGCCTGGGAAAATAACTGAAAATGGCAGCCTGCTGACTACTTGAAAGTATGTCCTAAAACAATGATGTGCTGCATTTATGATACCTTTACTAATATATATATACTATATTAAAGTATTCTAATTTGTGTATACAGTTTAAAGCTCCCAAATATATAAGTCAGGAGCTTAATTGCTTATCTACTTAATTGCAAATAAAAATACAATCTGATTTTACTAATGTTAGGCTATTACATAGAACTACATTCTATTTTATAACCATTCAGGTTGATGTGGTCAGCTCCTCTCATTGTTTTGCATTGCACTGACCATAAAAGACCCAAAGTGTCTTACAGAATATGAACATTAATGGATCAAATTAACATTCAAAAGTTTTAAAATGTCAGGAAGTGTACATTAAGCCAAACAGTATAATAACAATAATATCAATATTAAATACAAATAAAAAAAAAAACTTTGATGAACAAACCATAACTCTAATAATTAAATATTTAAATGTAAGTTGAACAGGTAAGTCTTTAGACCCCTCTTGAAAGACCCAAAACTACACGTTCCACTAACGATTAACCCCTGAGGAAAATAGTCAATAATTTGACCTTTAGCGTTAATGGTTGGTCAACACAGCAGACACTCATCAGAGGATTGCAGTACCAGTACTGAATTGTAAATCATTGTAATAACTGGAATGACTCAATGCACGAGTAGAGGGGCAAGATAATTCCAAATGAAATATGGTTAATTAGGCTCAGTCGGACTTTTATCCAGATCCGACTGAGCCTGCATCATGACAACAGATAGTGAATAGTAGCAGGCCTAGGTCTATTACACTACTGTTGTAGGACCCTTGAGTTTTAACAACTAATTAAAAATAAGACACACCTAAGTACATTTATTATTATTATATATTTTGTATTATTATTATTATTATTATTATTATTATTATTGTTCATTCAATACCATAATTATTACCATCATTAATAGATAGGCCTATGTAATAAATAGGCTCAGATAAACTTACTAAAATGGGTGAGTTAAAATGTGGAGCAGAGTAGAAGTCTAAATAGGATAGGCTACCAAGGCTATAACTGACACTGATCACCAACGCGAATGGTATCAATGTTTCCTAACAGCATCCTAACAGCATCCTTTGAATGTAACCAATCACCCTAGTGATAACAACCCAGTTCTGTATACCGTAGTAGCCTAGTTACTGTCGAGAATATTTGTCCTTGCCATATCAAAGACCACACATTTCCCATGACCTGATTAGCTAATAATAGTCTTATGCTCTCAATGTGCTGGCACACTCCAGCAGAGTTTTTTTTACCTTACCTTGGAATCTTGCTTTAGGCTATGGAAACAGTGCTGTAGCTTAATATGCGTCCTCCCGTGTGGTTGACAGGTCTGCTGTTGTCATTATTAGTAAGTATGCAATTTCCCATAGAATAGAATTTAGAATCATCACCGAAACATATAATATAGGATATATGATAGGCTCTGCACACACAGTTTCGCTCTATGACAAGAGGTTGTTGATGTAGCCCCTATAGCAGGCTATGCTACACTCCTCTAAATATTAGGCTTTTGGCTTCATGATCTTAGAGAATTCATCTCACGGAAAACTAAAACTGCATTCTAACTTAACAACTGTTAATTAGACACTTTCGGCTTTGGCCAAATGAAACACTGAGGGAGGATTTTCCTTGTGGTTGGCAGCCCCTATGGTATACTGCAGGTGTTCTATCTTCAAGTAGGCCGATGGGGGATGGAGCTCAATGTGGGGCGGAGCTCAACGTTGAACTAAGCCCCGCGTTAAACACGTGATTCACCACACTCTCAACATGAATGTGTTAGAAAAACACAAACTGTGTGGTCCCTATATGGACACAGAGATGTGTTAAAAAAAAACAACACAAGTTGTGTTATTTTCAACATATATTGTGTAACAAACAACAAAAGCAATGTGTTGGAAACAACACAAGTATGGCCATGTTCGTTAAACTAACCAACTGAAGCCGCTGATGAGATGACGTGTAATGCAAATGTGAATAAATGTGTGTATGCAATCTACCTCCATGGAGATAGGTAGTTTGTGTAGTCAAAGTCAAAGTCAAAGTAAACTTTATTTGTATAGCACAGTATCATACACAATGGTCATTCAAAGTGCTTTAAAATAAGTCAAATAATATATTGCGTAGGCCTAGTCAGTCACTGTGCAAATAGGTAGGCTATAGTGAAACACCGGTGAGAGCAAAGTTTGTTTTACTAAAGCGGATGGATTACAATGTCTCTCTCTTCTGCTTACTCAGAGTGATTGGTATACTTTTAACCACTGTTTGAGTCATGCAGTAATATATGTCTTGAGGCACATGATTAAGTTACAGCTTTGTCTGTTGTACCTGCAAAAAGGTGTGTCTACATTCGTTCTAGACCTTCACTGTCTATTCTTATATTTCCATCCTGGTCCTTAACGGATAAGACAAGCTATGTTGGGTCTTGTTACTTGGATATTGAATTAAACTTCCTTATTAGGCTACATGACTTGGCAGAATTGGAGTCGAGTCAAGTCAAGTCAAGTCAAGTCAAGTCATATTTTATTTATATAGCACATTTAAAAGCAACAGCATTGCACCATAGGAGGACAGTAGAAGCAGTGAGTTTTAAATACATAGCTCATTGACTATACAGTATATGGGGAAAGCACGTCCTGAGCAACTCAGAGCACTGTAATGGTGTGTATAATTTGTTTAATAACCGACAGCCTACAGTCCCTTTCAAATAACCCTGAATGTATCTAATGTTTGAGTAGTCTTTTTACAACAGATATTTGAATTGACCTACAGTAAGCTATCCATGTTTACAAATATGCATAGTCTACATGGAGTACAATTGAAGATGGCCTACACAGTGTCTTTGAAATCTTATAATTAAAACAATATAAAAATGATGAATAAAGATAACACAAACTCATAGACCTCTGAAGTTCACCTACAAATAGGATCAAAAGCTGCTAATTTGCCCATATAAGGAGTTCCGGGTGTTACAGTTTATCACAATTGCTAGAACACCTTTTTCAGAACTCTTTACCTTTTTCTCAAAACTGTGAACACAAAACTCATTTCTCAAACTACATTCTCGAAACCCTTCAATCTTGTTGCAAAACTGAACAATCACCTCAAAACACTTTTAACTTTGCTCAAAACTAACTAATGGTCTCAAATCATTGAACACATGAGGCAAAATTACACTCCTGCAGAGCAGTGGTAAGACAATACACCAAACAATGGAAGACACAGTTTTCAGGGCAGGGTTTATGGCTCCTGGAGGAATTGTATTCATTCTAATTTGAAAAATAAAATATCACAATGAAAATAAAGAATAAGGACTTATATCACTCTCTACTATCCTCTATATGAAGATATAAATCAATAGTTTTGTAAGTGAACAGAAAGACAGGCCAATACTGTACTGAATATGATTTGTACTGTGATGCCACAGACTCTGATAGTACTGTAAGTATGCAATACTGTAATATTGTATTGTGCCTAAATTTAGACTTACTTGGACATACTGATAACTCAGCTCTTTCACTCTCTCAGAGTTGAGCTCAAAGGGTATGTGTGTAGCAGTGGATGTTCAGTGATTACTGTACTGTATGATAATGGACATTTACGCTATTTCTCTTCTGTAGTCTGAATCTTTGGATTATTGACGCCACAGAGAAACCATTGATGTTGGGTTGGACCATGAAGTCCTGCTTCTCTCATTGGCATTCCATGAACCAGAACATGGTCAATGATTGTTGCCCAAATATCATCATTTACAGTATTGCAAGTCTTGGGACTCTCTGTCTTTCTCTTCATCCTCTTCCTCCTACCTGCACCCTCCTCTTCCTTGTACTCCACTTCTACTGTAACACACACTTGTTGTCCCCTGCGTCTCTGTCAACTCTGAACTGACTTATATTGGTTGTCACATCATTAGACAGAAGTGTTATCAATTTTGAGTGGTAGTGTTCAAATGGAGACAACTGTGCACTAATTGTGTTCAACTTCTGCGTTGTTTGGTTATCAATATAATTAAGAAGTGCATCAGAATGCACACTGTGTTCACAGTTTTGCAAAAAGGGTTAATGAGTTTGGTAAAATGGGTGAACATGGGTGAAAGTAGTCTGGTTTGCCAAAAAAGGGAGCAATTCAACAAATGTGTTCAGGCATTTGATAATTTGATTCAGAGAATGGGGTTTAGTGTTTGAGCAACTGTGAAAAACTGTAATTGATGCTAACTGCCTATGGCAAGTTGCATTGTAAGTTAGATCTGGGGAAACAAAGATCAAAGTGTGCCATCTTCACCTACCGAAGATCACAGTATCCACTTGAAGGCAGAGGACAAAACTTTGTAGCGCAAAACATCTGCATTTCCAATTTCTTAGTCCCCGTGAGTTTAACAGGTGCGAAAATTCAAAATCCCCATGTTATTTTCCCATAGACAAAATCTCAAGATACCGAATCTCCTTATTTGGGCAAATATGGTGGCTTTTTTGTAGGCGAACTTCAGAGGTCTATTCAGTTTGGGTGTGGTCAGCAGCTGTATACTAGGGTACAAGTCTGACCTCTGGTGGGTTAAGTTTGGACAGCATGGTGTTGCACATCAAAGGCAAAGAAAGCTCCATAGGGCCTACTCCCCCTGCGACAGGGCTATGCAAAATTAATCAAGGGCCATACAATTCCAAGTAATTTAACATGACCTGATTGCTAATTTAAAGCCCCCCTAAAGATTTGCTTCTAGCTACCCTAACATAACATTTCCAAAATTATTTTGATGGCACATAAACTGTTAACATGAAAGGGCTTTGGGCCCACACCCTGCAGGTTGTCAAGAACGTAGGCTAGGCCTACTATACGTAGCAATCGGCCAACAGCAGAATAAACAACAGGCTCACACCTCATATAATGTCAATTTTCTTCAGACTGGAATGCTCGAAATGTACCTGAATGTAGGCCTACCTTGCACAATTTGGGTTCCAGGCAGTGGCTTCTGATGAAGTATCTTAGCTCTGCCTTTGATACAGCTACACTACTTGCTACTTGATTCAAGTTACACTACACAGACAAATCCAGACAGCTCACCAACTCAGTAGGTGCCTCTCATGCAGCGTGTACAGTATACGTCCTCCCTCGCTCCTCGGGCCTCGATCCTCACTGATCTACAAAGAATGATGGGGGGGATAGTCTATCCAGTGTTAGTTATAGATCAGTGGGAACGCCCCTCGAGGATCGAGCATCGAGGATCGAGGAGGCATGTTGAGAGGCACCCAGTGTGATTTTGTGGCGTCTTCCTCTTCTTCTATGGCTTTTATTGGCAGCTTGCAAGCTTAGTGTATTACCGCCATCTACTGGACTGAGGTGTGATAACATTATAGCTAAACAAAAATAATTGAAAAAAAGAATGGATAAAGAGAATAAAGAAAAGGCCTACAGTCTTCTTGGTAGTTGTGTCTTCTTTAAAAAATCTACCATGGCTTTGGTTGTGGACTGCGTTCCAGGAAGAGTTTCTTTTGCCAACTTGTCTGCCATCTCATTGCCCTCAATATCTGTGTGCGCTGGAACCCGAGTGAACTGTGAAATGAGTTTTTGTTGAGAAAACTTTGTATAGAACATGGCAAAGGACCAAAAAACCCAAAGTCCCACAGACCTACTGCCACACACAGCTGAAATGGCCCACATTTCAGTCTGAGATAGGAATGCCATTCAATCTGGAAAACAAACAATTAGGGGTCTGATACTTCCTGATTGTATGGCCCACTTAAGTCACCATTATCATCAATTATATGACAATTTTGTCAAGCATTTCAGCCATTCAAATGCCAGTTACTCTGTTTGAAGTAATGTCAAGCATAGCCAATGTCATTAATGAGGTCACTTCCTGTAGATATGTTATAATACCACTAGATGGACCACTAGATCAACGTTTAAAGTAATGGAGCAATGGAACAAAAGATTAGTTTGTGGAAAATCAGCCAATGCATTAGGTAACCATCTAGAATTACATTGTACTTCATTTGTCCCATAGTCCCCTGTATGGAATTTGTCCTCTGCATTTTACGTATCCAGGGGTAGTGTTTGGTCATTACGTCTAATTCCCTATAAGCAGTAGGCGACGGATGCCAAATGAATATTGTATCTGCATGACTATACAGATGTAGATTTAATGGGTTTTAATTAAATGTGAGGGAATTTAGGTTTTGTGAGCTGGGGAAGTTACATGAGCTTTTATTTCATTGAATGACAAACCATGCAAACTATGCTTGCATATTTGTTTACATGTTTATTCAAGGTGGTCTATGATAAGTCCTGAGATAGATATAGATAGATAGATACTTTATTGATCCCCAAGGGAAAATTCAAGAGAATGTAATTCTCTCTACACAAGAAACATGAAACCTCATTCTCAAATGGAAAGGGTTGGAACATCCAACAGTCTTCCTAGATTTGGCCACTCATCTGAACTGAGTAATCTGGGACGATGATTGGATGGTTAGATGATTGCATGTATAATAATGAAGTGTAGGTGTCCCTAATAAAGTGCTCAGTGTGTGTACTTATAGGTGTTTTACTAATGGGTACTTTTCTTTTAATGCCAGCAATTGCTACTGTTTATTTTAGTGTTGTTGTTGGTCACTTTGGATAAAAGCCTCTCCTAAATGCAGTCTATGGGACTCTTTTTAAATTTGCTTACTGGCAGATCAACATCCTGTTTACATTGGCAGAAATGGCTCTTTTCCATGGTTATTGTCTTCCAGACCTCATCTCACGGTAATTTTTGTCCGTGTTGTGTGCCACACCACTCCACCAAACAGGAAGAGGGTTTAAAATGGTTCAACCCTAACCAAGCAACCGATATTACTGAACTGATAAGATAACTTTAGCTATTTTGATAAACTAGCAACAGCCTACTATAATAAAACTGGCAGACCAGTAAGCTGTCATTTTCCATCATAGGCTATACTGTGTAGGCCTACAGTGTAAACAGGATGTTGTTTGGCCAGCATATGCAAATCCAAAATGGAGTCATTGATAGAGCCTATAATAATAACCAATGTAAATATTTTCATTTGAGTATGTGCAATATGACTGCATGTAATAGTGTGTATGTTACTAAATAGTTGTTGAAAATGTGTGGTTATGATTTGATAGTACCAACTGGTAACTGGACCAACACAACAGACTGATTGAAGAGAAAGGGTGCCCTCTAGTGTCCACTGTGTTTAGGATGTAAGTCATTGGTCTGGGGTAAGTGTGACCACTGGAGTTACGGGTAGGCCTATGTCCTAAAAACTAAAGCCTCTTAGTTCTAGTAGTAGTAGTGCTAGTACACAAGCCTCTCCCAAAACTGGAGGTTACCAATGATACTGAGCATTTTGTTTTGTAGTCACGCAACATGGGAAGCATAAGATTTGTTGAATTTAATTCAAAAAGAGCTAATTAATTGATGTGGTTATATATGTGTTGATAGGCCTATTGTAATATCCATTTTGATGCGTAAAATGAATTGGCCTATATTTTAATATATGTAGTTTACATGGGTTCAAAGGTTCACGTTTGTAAACACGGCCACTTCTCTCGAACTACATAAGCCTGTCATACCTCTGGCTACATCTCTGATGAACACAGATAAGCTTGGCATTAACAGGACATGGATTCACTGAGCCATGGATGCATCCTGGAACTCTAGTTACCTTAAGCACACTAGGGAGATCAACATTTTACTAACACTGGTTGTGATTCCAGGACTACTTTCATTCCCCATAGCAGGTCTTGGTTATTTGACTGGGTAGTTGCAAACTTTCAGTATCAAGTTTAATGTCATCAGTGTACATCAATGCATCTGCCTCATCAACCATACCACATTTGTACAGCTAAATAAACCACAGATGGGCTAGCTGTCTGTGGTTGTCCAGGGGTAACTGTACAGTATGTATGCAGTGACTTGGATGTAACAACAGCCTTCCTTGATCCAATAAGAGGGGGCACATCACGGATCTTCTGGTAAGCTGGATAGTCAAGCTTTGTGTCTCCGAAATACACTATAAGACAAGGTATTGGGAAGCCTTCCATTGCAACCACAGGGACTTCAATGAGTTGGTGCTGTGACAGCTGTAAATGGTAGATACTCAACATGAACAGCAAACAAAGGAAAGTTCTTCGCCCTTCTGCAGTTGTGCGACAATCTGGTGCAACCAGGCCAGGACAGAAGTATATGAAAAGAAGAATGCCGGTGCAACGCAGATGTCTTCTTTTGTATTCATTTAAAAGGTCCAAAACATTGACAAACATTTCGATGTTACAAACGTCTTCATCATCAGAGTCCATCAGAGGACTCTGATGAAGACGTTTGTAACGTCGAAACGTTAGTCAATAGAACACCGGGATTGAAGTGGGATGTTCATTTGATGTTCTTTCGGGTGCAATTACAGGTGTTTTTTTTTATCAGTGGCGTATAGTCATGTCAGCTGTAGTGGATTGTACTGTGATGTAGTAGTTAGCTTAGTACAGTAGGTATACTGTAATCTTGAATTTCCCCTGGGGATCAATAAAGTATCTATCTATCTATCGATCCATCTATCTATCTATCTATCTATCCCAAATGTAAATATGTGTCCTTGCCTATTTGAAGTGGGTATACAGCGATGGTGATGCTTTCAAAGTGGGTATACAGTGTAATTCTGTGCATTACGTAGGCTACACCACTGGTTTTTATGTTTTGATGTATTCACATCCATCAACTGCACACACTGATGCACAAAAACAAAATAAATAATGAAGGCAAAAACAGAGAGCTGTATGTTACAGAATATTTATTATGAACAACAGGACACGTTAACTTTTATAGACTGGGAGGCGGTTTGAGACAGTTGGACGCCACCTCTCCGCTACTCTGGGATTGATTAGTCGGGTCTGGTCAGAATAGTCCACAGGACTTAGGTTTCCTTGATCAGCTTGGTGAGCTTCTGAACCTTGGTCTTAGTAGACATGTCCACGTATTTGTCCCCAATGCTGACAATCATGCCGCCAAGAATAGATGGGTCAGACTGAGAAAACAAAAGAGAAAACACAGGGGGAAATTAGATAGTCAAATGTTTTCATATCCGTGCTTAGATTGGTCCACTTTATTCAGAAATTATACTTTTCGCTCAAGCACGGCACTAGCAGCCAAGGAAAGAAAGTAGGGGAAAGACAAAGATTTGGTTTGATTACAACAATAGTTCTCTCAGAGGGAGGTGATTCTCAGACTAAAATAAAGTAATACAATAATTATTGTGCAAGCTCATCCAAGTAAAATGTAATGGAAACAAGACCTTCTAGTATCTAGCTCTACATAATCTATTTGACTGCTGAACTGGGAAAGTTGTATGAATTTCTGGGACAATTGAATGGGTGAATCTGCTGTATCGTTTTATGCGGTCTCACTACACACACAGAATTGAGTAATTCTATCATACAAACAAGGAGATCCAGTTTCCTAAAATGTTAAGATTGATAAAAACGTCCGAGAAAATTCTATAGGCAAGGCAAGGAGGTAGCAGACATACCTTGGTCTCCAGCTTGATGGTCTCTCCCTTTGCCAAAAAGCCATTCAGGGCAACTTTCAGGTCAGCCAAGTTGGCTTCATCCAATGGCTAACAGTACAAACAAACACAAATATTTAAATAAATAAGCTAATGAATAAAATATGACGAATCACATACTAATACTAAAGGAGGAATGCCGAGCAACACAGATGTTTATTTCTGAGTTGTAATGCATAGGTGCACAACTATAAGTGACTAGTCACAACAATCACATAGTTTAAGGAATGGTTCTCAAACCATTTTTCAACCCAAATAGTCATGGCATTTGCACAACTACAAATGAGACACCACTATTTGATACAGAATAATAGATGACCAATGTATTTATTATCTGGATGGTGCTGGATTGTTTTTCGTTATTCAAACCTCAGGTACAGTCACATGTATATCGTAATGTCCCGACTATTAGCCACAGCTTATATATTGATTTTGCAAAGTTTCTTCAGCTACAAGGTTAATACAGGGGGGCAGTTAATATGGTGTTAATATGCTTTTGTTTCTTTTAACTTGCATAAAACACTGTCCTGCGGCTTATATGCGGGAAATTGCTGTACAGGTGTTTTCTTTTTTCTTTTTGAGAAATGAAGGACAGATCTGGCATACCTGTGCAGTGGTAACGGAGCAGGTGACTTCGCCGCGGTGGGCGCTCATCATTTTCCTGAATGCACCGATGACGTCACCGGTGAGGGGCAGGCGCCCATTATCAGCCAAAACATCTGGAGACAGTCACCATGACAACATACTGAGTACACACTTGTGGATTGTAGCCTTTATCAATCAATGTTGCCACATAACACATATTAAAAACATCAAGCACTTAAATTAGATCTGAAAAACGTCATACTATAACTATGTCTGTATTTCGCCCGTCACTGAGCCTTTATAAGGGGCAAGTTCACCCAATCCCCTGGGGGCTTTGGACACTCAACAATAATCATCTTGTCGAGACAGTTGTTCCTGAAGGACACAGAAGGGTCAAAAACTCACTGATGAGGTTGATTGTGAGCGGCGAGGCATTGGCCTTGGCGAGGGCATCGCCAAACGTCTTCTGCTTCACACTGCGCTTGACATGGGGGTTGAACACAATGCTGGACATCTTGGGGTCCCTGATCAGGGACTGTGGGAGGCGAAAGAGACCATGAGAAAGCATGACTTGATGGAACGTAGAAGCCAACTAAGTGTATGTGAGGATTAAGAACAAAAATACCGTACTGGCCTGAATAAAAGACGACCCTGAATAAGACAACCCCCTAATACAATATTTTTATTGTATAGTATTTATTTTTTGCAGAAAACATTTCAATGTTCATTAAATAAATTCATTCATAGGTTGTTTAAAATCATTCAAATTTAATCATGAGATAATTTCATTCATCTTTTGGAATGCATGTCAAACTAATAAAAAATACTTTTAATATGGTTAATGAATGACTAAATGTTTAAAGGGATAGTTCGGATTTTAAGACACGAAGTTGTATGGGTTCCCTGTCAGCAACGTAGTGCATCAGCACTGACTTACCCCCGACAGCGTCCTGTGAGCCGAGATCCAGCCGGTTTTTGATCGTTTTTGATGCCGGACTATTTTCTTCAGCAAGTTTCTGGGGTCACGAAAGTAAAGTGTTTTTCTTCTCAAAACCATATGCGTTCAACAGAGTGATATATTTGCACCACAAAAACGTTGTCCAGCTGTCAGTAGCGCGCAGTGATAGGAATCGCGAAAAATAAGTAAGTGATAACGAGGTTTGAATTTTTCCTGGACAACGTTTTTGTGGTGCAAATATATCACTCTGTTGAACGCATATGGGTTTGAGAAGAAAAACACTTTACTTTCGTGACCCCAGAAACTTGCCGGACTACTTTCTTCAGCATCAAAAACGATCTAAAACCGGCTGAATCTCGGCTCACAGGACGCTGTCGGGGGTAAGTCAGTGCTGATGCACTACGTTGCTGACAGGGAACCCATACAACTTCGTGTCTTAAAATCCGAACTATCCCTTTAAATAATGCAGAAATAACACAGTTATTATGACAGAAAAGAACAATAGTCTAAATAATGCTCGATAAGTGCATTAAAGGGACACTTCACCGATTAGCATTAAGCTTTGTGTCTTTAGAAAAACAGTCTTTGTTTGAATGGTCGTGCATAATTCCCTCAGTATTCCTTGAGATGGGAGAAATACGGATTTCAATGAAACCCATAAATAGGACTTCCTGCTTTCAATGATGTAAAATGATGATTTTTACATCATTGAAAGCAGGAAGTCCAACATTGAAATCCGTATTTCTCCCATCTCAAGGCAAACTGAGGGAATGATGCATGACCATTCAAAAACATGACTGGTTTTCTAAAGATACAAAGCTTAATGCTAATCGGTGAAGTGTCCCTTTAACCATACATGTCTACCTGTAGTCTTGAATCAAGTAGTTTCAACATTGACAGATGCTGGCATGTCAAAAAACACTGAGACCAGTACTGCCCATCTGATCCAAGGGGAATACAGTTTTACAGATCGGACATCGATTGGATTAGAATGCAACCAACAGAAAGTATGGATTACTACGCTATGAATGGGGTTTCCAATCAACTACATTAATGAATCTCTCTCTCGCTCGCTCGCTCTCTAGACTGCACCGGAAACAGCAAAACCTGTACCCAGCTAAAACTTTCGCCAGTTTTAATATAGACTTAAGACTAAAACTGTTCTCAGATGCCTTCTGATGACTGATCCGATATATTACCCAGTTGACAGAACACTCTTTAGGTGAGTACTATTGCTTCTTGTAGTACAGTTCGTCTACACATAATGGGTATGCTCTCCTTTTAGGCATATCTATAATCTAACTCTTCATATAAGAATTTCACTGCATTCTTTACTTTAGCAATGATATGCATGTGACAAATAAACCTCCTTGTATCCATTTCAGCATGTTTTGGGCTCTAAAGGAATATACACGACACAATCGAAATTCAAGAATCTCCATTTCTAAAGAGTGTTGCTGTTCACTGCGTGTCTGACTAAACATTGCAATAGTTATAGATTTCACCTTATGTCTATTCTACTACATGCATTTTACTTTTTAGGATATTTTCATTAACAAATGATTTTCTGCTGTAAAGTACATTGACTTGCATCTGTGTATGAAATGCGCTATAAATAAACTTGCCTCTAGAGAACTCCTTAGGAAAAAAAAAAGTGTCTGAAGAACACCTTGTTTATGGTCCAACAGAAATCTACACTCATCCAATAATAGACCCTAGGCTGTTTCTAATCAGAGCTTCACCTATAACTTTATGAAAAATCACACAGTAAAGTCAACAGGCTTTGCTTTGCAACAAGCGCTTACACCAAAATGGATGGTGCATAGCTGTTATACTGTACAAGGACAGTCAAGAAGTGTGTAGAACCTTCAAGGAGACAACAAAGGGGCATGAGAGGCAGTAAAATAAAAAGAACTCACAGCCACTTTTCCCAATTCCTGCTCCACCTGATCCAGTTTCTTTTGCTTACTGGCTGCTGAGAACAGAGCTGTGGCATAGCGACCTTCCACTCCATACACCTGGATTGGGGCCTAAAAGTAAAGAGTGAATGAAACAAAATGGACTTCATAGGCCAAGCAAGCTGATCAATAAGTGTCCTTGAGTCTCTGATAGTCCGACTACATAAAAGTAACCATGTCTGGAAGAATAAGAGATGCAAGCTTTAAAAAATGCTTTATCACCATTACCTTGATGAGTTTTGATCGGACGACCGACGTGCTGAATTGACGCACCTGCTGAAAGAGTTACATAATAGCTTAAGAGTTAACTAGCCAAGTGTTAACATACACTACTGACTGAGCCAGACAAACTCGTATTACGTTACTGGAGACGTCGTAATGAGATAGATGACCTGTTCAATAACATCTTATAAACACGACAATACAGAGTTTTTCCAATGACACCCAACAGGGTTTATGATAACCTTCAAGTTCATAACAATTCCTGGCTAGCATGTTTCAGCTTCCACTGACTGAGTTAGCTAGGTAGCGAAATGGCTATCGTTACTGCTCCTGCATAGCACGCTAACGTTAGCTAACGCGCACTGAATGACAGTATGGGTACACGGTACATTGAGTACCATCCCCATTTCCTGCACAAATACACCGAATGCTTTTGTAGAAACACCAATAAGGTATGAAATCACAGTGTGCATAACACATTTTACAGTAGATGTCCTGTGAAGCAACAGTTGGATAGAATAAAATAACTGACGTTCGCAACAGACCACTTCATTTAACGTTAGCCAACTTTGCTAATGTTAGCTACAGCACAGCATTGAACACGTCGAACAGCAGTTTTAAAAAACCCTAAATAGACTTAAACTGACAATGTTGCTTTATATACGATGCTCTCGCATATTTTTTATTATTTCAAATTAAACGTTAATCAGAAAGCACATAAAGATGTAAAGGTTTTCCGAATGTCATACCTGCATCCCCAAGCCTGCCATTTTTTCCTGTGACTGAAGGGACTGAAGCGAGGTCAAATCGAATACGCATGCGCCAAAGTCGCACGATATAAACGTCCTTCAGACGCCCAATGTATTATGGGACTTGTAGGCCGGCCTTTGTCATCTTCCTCAGGCCCAGACATTAGGCCTTACACCAATGACTGTGTAGAACTGGACACAGTGGTTCCATTCGGTGATGCTGTGTCCAGTTCTACATTATACACTATATGCAGAAAATAGAGCATTTATTTGTCTATAGCTTGCATTTCCTCAACAGAATGAGACAGGGCACCAGTTTTTCTACTTTTTACTTTTACTTGGATAAGTAGCCTACAGTAGATGAACAAACCCCATAATACAATCAAGATGTATTATCCAATGTAACAATTAACTGGATAAGTGCACTAGATACAGTTAGCCTATCTGGAATATGGCTCTGAATGTGACTTTGTCCATGGGCAGCTCATTTTATTAACTGGGAACAGACTAAAGAAGACCTCAACATGCAAAATGATAACAGACCAATGTTCAATGTGATAAGTGTCGCATAGCCTTGTCTCGACACACAGGAGGTGTGGTTTGTAGCCTAACTGACAGGGACAACAACAGTGTTGCAAGGAGCATAAAACTAGTGACCTCTATTCCAAACGATTGCATTACAACATATAGTGCAGGCCAACACATAACATAATCCAAAATAGGCCTACCTGTCAAAGAATGTTTTTTTCTAGTAGGCCGAAGGATTAGAGTGTAGCCTACATACTAGAGGTTGGTTTCCCAGAGTGGGATTATGCACAAAGTAGTCTAGACCTGCACCGGAGGTTTTCATATGGTGTCTAATGTAGTGTTTCGGTTCTTCAGTAAATCAGGCCATAGATTTATCTTGTTTGGTTGTTGAAAATTATCTAAATTTAATCCACAGTATGGTGTTTTAAATTCTATGGGATGCATTCAAATAAAATTCACAACATTTCAGATAATTTCTATGTCTCTCTCTCTCTCTCTCTCTCTCTCTCTCTCTCTCTCTCTCTCTTTTGCTGTATGTGTGGATATTTCATGCAGATAACATAAACATCATTCATTGTCTTGCTTACTACTAATCACATCAGACATATATCATCCTTTGTTCCTTTTCATCACCAAACGAAGGTGATGCCAAGTATCCACGGGCAACTGTTACCTTGAGTTTCAAAAGTAGCCTACTGTACTTGCGAACCATGCATGCCTGGGTGGTATAACTTCTGTCAGTGAAAAAATGTCCGCAACACTGCTTCTGCCAGTGACTGAATCATCACTGAATGATCATGAACCCTTCACTGCATAATCCCACATGTCTCAACAAGCCTTCTGCATGCATGCCTTTTAATTTTATGGAGTAATACAATAGGCTGAGTTTCATTTGCAAACAAACACGCACGCACGCACACACACACACACACACACACACACACACACACACACACACACACACACACACACACACACACACACACACACAATTGACTGAAATGGAATAGCCTAGCATATTGGAGAATATTTTTTTATGTTATTTTGCATTGTGTGGCTGCTATGTTATATGCAATATTTCATGGTTTCGCTACAGATTTAATCTTGGAAAGTTACAAAGACTTTAATAGAGGGAGATTCCAACATCTTGAAAATTCTAGATGCTTCTCTAGTCCTATTAGGCCTAAAGTTCAATAGGATTAGAATTAGTGTTAGAGCTTGGCGCAAAATGACTTCAAATCATGACAATCTGGAATTTTCCAATTAAAATCTCTCATGCAGGCCTAATGACCACTAGGAAAACAGCGACTGCCATTATAACAATAACAATAAAAACGTTGATAACACCAAAGACACTCTGATAACACGTTCATAATTTATTACTGTGTGGAAGGAGTTCGGGATGGGCGTGGCATTATACGTTATTTGGGGCGTGCACAGAGATATCAGCCCAGTCAAAAGGACAATGCGATTACGGCTATAAAAGAGCGCTCTGGCAGATGTGTCGGTGAAGAATACAAAGTTTGCTCAAGCGAGCTACTGTTTAAGTGACCGATATAGGCTACTAGCTGTTACCCTACTTAATTGGACATCGCGAACCAAACCTCGAGATCGGAAAGGGACTTCGGATTGCGATTCATTCATACTGAGTGGATGTCTGCTAGCTAGGCTGCTTGTCATAGTGACTTTTGGATAAATTAGCCTATTGCATGCGTTCAGATGGTAAGTAAGTCTAACCTAAAATAGCTTGTCGTTGACTTACAACGAATGTCAGGGGAAATAATGTGTGTCAGGCTGATGTTTTCTGAAGGTTAGGCTAACGTCACTTGCGTGCGTACACGCTATGGTCTGACTCCAAAGATGGGTTAACGAGCCTACCAAGATAGTAGTGTTAGGCCCATCAGCTTGCTAAGTTTAACATGTTCGTTGAATTTTGTAAATCAACCGAAATCGTCCAGTGACAACGTAGTCTAGCTCACTATGAAAACGGCATTCTAGAAATTTCCTGGCGCCTCTGATGCTCAAGGCAGGCAGTGACCGTCGACTTGGCTGCACTAGCGACATCCACCGTTTCCTTTTAAGCTTGTCGTGTAGCAGCCTGTTTGATTAAACGAATGACTCACTGTGAATCAACTAGGCTAATGTAGATTAAAGTCAGGATAGATCATCGAGGATGTCGCTAGTGTATTAAGATTAGTCAATGTGATGACATTTCATCAACGGGAGAGATGGCATCCGGGGTGTGATTTATGGCTTGGCTATTAAGGATTTTGTTGCCGCCGCCATCAGGTAAAATTTGGCAACTCGGCTACAGTGTGAGACTGATGCCCACTGGTTGACGTCATGCCATGAACTAACATGCTTGCCACTAGGCTAGACTACTAGTCTACCTGGAGTGGAGTGGAGTATCCGCCTGTTCTGGAATGTTCTACCTGCGTCTCTGATCCGAAGGAAGAATCGCTTGACTTAAAAAAAACGTCACGTGACAGTGGGACAGGATAAATTCGTGAAGTTGACGCAGCATAGATCAGTGCAGTGCTCTATCTGAAAAAAAGTTTACTTAATGTCTGTCATGTCAATTGTATTACAAGGGCCACTGTCCCTGGAACAGTTAGGGTCAAGTGCCTTGCTTAAGGGCACAATGAGGGAAGCCAGGTAACGAAACCCACAACTTTTCAGGCTAGTGCATGCATGGGAGCCCAGCTCCTTAACCATTCTACCATTACCCCATCATCACCATGGGGATTGCAAACTCCACTGTGTGTAGGCTACATAACATGAGGGCAGATATGTGTTGCATGCCATATCAACCACTGCAGTGAGGAAGACATATCTTACAAGCTAAATACAATACTAAATGGTTAATGTATTGGACTTGAAGCTTTAATTTAACGGTGATTTACTGTAACTCAATGATATGCACATTAGCCTACAAGTTACAGTTGCTGTTCTTACAGCTTCAATGATTTAAAGTTCCTGTGGCAGTAGCCTATGGTCTACAATTTATATTTGTATGAATTATATTTGAGGTAGGGCAATGTGAAGCATGGGATGTTAACAATACAGTACAGCATATACACTCTAAAAAATGCTGGGTTAAAAACAACCCAAATGTAGTTATTTTCAACCCAACTGCTGAGTAAAATGGGGTCCAACACAGCATTGGGTTATCTTAACCCAGCAAATTGGGTTATTAAATTTAACCCAGCGGATGGGTTGATATTTCAACCAATGTGTTGGGTTATTTTGACACGAATGTTTAGTTAAATTTACATAATGTTTGGGTTATATTTGAAACCAAATCCCAAAAAAATCCACTGGTTCATTTTTAAAACACTTCACTTAAATAGCCAAACTTAAAGTCACACATTTTGTTGACAGCTTGGATACAGACAATATATTATATGAGAAATGGGCAAGAATAGCCATGCAATGAAATAAAACAGACATGATTATTTATTTTATACTTTTCTTTATTTTTGAACAGTCTGTGATAGGCTACTTCCATGGGCAGGCAGATTCCACGGTCCGTTTCGGGGGTCAGCCCTGTCAATCAAAGAAAACAAAAGAATCAGTTATTTACAGAGCTTTATATCAAGACTTCCATGAACCATTATCAATGAATGATGTTGACAAACATTAAAAATCCACCAGGAGACCTAATATTATGGCGTTGTTTTAATCCTAATACAGGTAACAAAACGTGCGTTTGGAGATGAGCTGGATAAGCAGGCTAATAAACGTAATTTCAGTAGTAGCGATGCTAACGTTAGCTAGCCAATGTTAGCACGTTATTCAGTCAGTGGATCCAAGGTGTTTGTAACGCTACTACCAAAATACACCCAATAAGTAACATGGCTATAATATGAAGCTACCCTAAATTAGTTAATAAGATGTTGTTTGCCATGATTATTACCGTCAGTTACGTGTGTTGGGCAGAGACTACTTCGCTGTAGCCTAGCTAACATTAGCTGATAAACCTCAGCTGCAACATAAAGCATAATTTTGTTACTTGTCTGCTAACATTACCTACAGCTGTTATGCTAATTTTAGTTCGTTGTAAAATTTCGTTTTGTTTCTGTTCAGCGGTTCATACCCAGTGAACATAGAACTGTGTTTTTTATGAGTCTGTCTTTGTGTAGATTTAACATGAACAGATATTGGCCGGGTTTCCCAAAATTGTTAAGAAGCTCTTAAGTGCTAAGAACTTCTTAGGAGCGTTGTAAGAATGTTCTAAGAACGCTCCTAAGAAGTTCTTAGGACTTAAGAGCTTCTTAACGATTTTGGGAAACCATTGTAAGTTAATGTTAACTTAGCTTAACTGCTAGCTAATATAGCTGTCATGCTTGAGGCTGAATGAAATCGTCAGGCAGAATATTCATTCATATCACAAAGGGTATGTCTCTGGGTGGACTTTTAAAATCCGTCTGGATTTCTTTTTAAAATGCAGAAGTTAAAAACAGATACATACCTTCCGGAATCGCCTGATTTCCATTGCATTTGTTGGCAGCAGCTGCTGGACTGGACGGTTGAAAGAATATGTCTGCCGATTTTTTTCTTCAACCTCTCAAATAACTATGCAGCTGTGTTAAATTCACCCAGGTGCTGGGCAGTGTGCTCCACATCAGGTGGGGGAGAGGAGGGGCACAGTCCTAAATGGTCAACCCAGCAGCGCTGTACTATCAACCCAACAAGCTGGGTTACAGAAATGACCCAATACGAGTTAAAACAACCCAATAAAATGACCCAGCAGCCTCAACCCAGCGGTTTGGTTGAAAAAATAACCCAGCATTTTTTAGAGTGTAGCATATTTGTATTTCTTGAAATTTCAGTACAAATGTAAAGGGGAAAACTGTTCAGTAACAAGTATAGCTTGGACACATTTCACATTGCACAGATCTATTTTAAGTAAGTAACTTTGTTTATATCACAAGATTTGCATAACTGTTTCTGCATTCCGAAATTAGTTCATACTTCACTCAGTGTGTGTGTGTGTGTGTGTGTGTGTGTGTGTGTGTGTGTTGACATGGATACCCTATCTATCAGTATTTGGCATTATAGTCAAAATCCATATACCTTATGGCAGTATATTCCTTCCTAAGTTTCATACCTACCACCCCTAAAAGATCCCTGTATTTGACATGAAGGACCCTTGACTGTGAGGAGAGGAAAGCGTGTGACTGTGTAGTGAAATTGTAAACAGGGTCCTCTTTTAAAATATGGTTGTATGGAGGTTAAGAACGGCAGAAAGAGTGTAGTGTACTGCATAGCGGATTCAAACTGTTTTGTCTGAAACCTGTAGTGGCACACAACAGAAGGGACTTGTCTACAGCATTGAAAGAGTACCGTAGCTACTGCAGCCTGAACCAGATTTAAGAAAGAGATAGACAGACAGACAGAGACTTAAAGGTCCCAGAGAATGGAAATCATTTTTTTCTTGGTTTTCATGAATTATGAGAGGTTGTGCATAAACAAAGAGCTATCATGAACACGAGGCATGGTTGTGCCCTCCTTCATATGGAAATCTTGAAATAGACACTAAAAAACGGGCGATTCAGCAAAACTGCTTGCTTGTGATGTCAGACCTCGCAAAGCCATTGAAGTTCAATTGGGGTTGCCAAAGAGGGCGCCATTTAGTCAAACAGACCATTTCAATACCCAGCCTAAATATATGGTTTTAATTAGTCTTGTAAAATTGCAATTGAGTTTATTTTTTTAAATCAAAGTTGAATATATGCTATTTTAACATCAGAGAACACAGTGCAATACTCAATTCATCCATTCTCTGGGACCTAGTAACCATTGTGAGATGTGACATGTCTTTTTGAGCAGTTATGTTTAAGTTTTGCCCGGATGTCATCTTAATTGTTGAATTTAGCAAAATTAGCAAGCAGATGTCTTTGAGGACATGCAAAAGTATTCAATATGTTCTGTTGGTCTGTTCTCAGTTATTCTCAAGTTATGACATACAGTAGAACAATATAATGCTAGTAACAGTAATAATCATTATAATAATTGTATTATTATTATTATGGTTATTATTATAACTTACAGTGGGTTAATAAATTCTGAGATTTATTTTATGTCCTTATTTTCCTGTTTTACACAAATGTGTGATTTCAGGCAAGGATGCAAGAAACTAAATGTGTGATAGAGGTAGATTGTGTCTTCATTTATATTATTTTGTATACCATTAATGCAGGCCCAGCATATCACATTTGAAATGAATTGGCAATGAATATATTGGGTGAGTGATGACATTATGTGCCCTCTCATGTCTTTGCTAGTTGGTTGTAGCCTACATGTCCATGCATTTTCTGTATAACTTTGGGATTCCAGAGAACAGAATAAAGTATATTTACACACTCAGGTTTGTTCTTTGAATTAATAGTGCATATCACACGTGCCCATGAGGGATGAACTCTGATTCTGTGTGATGTTCAAGTGGAAGTGCCGGTGTGTCGTCCCTCACCGATTAGTCGTTTAGTCACCATCAACACCACCGCCACTAATTAGACTGTTGTCTTTTTCTTTGCTGTCTTGCAGGAATGTAAGCTCTAGCCATTACTAGACCAGAGACCAGAAGCATCCTACCCCAAATAAATCCCCTGTGCATTCATCTCAGTACCGGTGGATTACCTTATCTTAAAACTCATAGAAATTGACCAGATGGTGGATTCTTCAGTTTCCCTTCCAGACAGACAGCAAACCAAAGGATAAAGCATTTTAACGAAAGCAGATGCTGCATAGGATTTTTTTTTATTCCATTAAACCACATCTTTAACCCGTAGGTACTTTAAAAAAAAAAAAAGGAATTTCTTGTTAAATCGGGAGTAGACTGTCGTCTGAAACATGGCTCCGACTATGATGGAAGCTGCTGATATTGCTGTTGTGGCACTATACTTTGTCTTGGTTCTCGCGATTGGCTTCTTCGCCGTGTGGAAAACCAATCGGAGCACGGTGAGCGGATACTTTCTTGCTGGCCGGTCCATGAACTGGGTAGTGATCGGAGCGTCACTTTTTGTCAGCAACATCGGCAGTGAGCACTTCATCGGCCTGGCGGGATCTGGAGCGGCCAGCGGCTTTGCTGTTGGTGCTTGGGAGTTCAACTCGCTGCTCCTTCTGCAACTCCTCGGTTGGGTCTTCATCCCTGTGTACATCCACTGCGGGGTCTACACGATGCCGGAGTACCTCTCCAAGCGCTACGGTGGGCGGAGGCTGAAGGTGTACTTCGCAGCCCTCTCCATCATGCTCTACGTCTTCACCAAGCTGTCTGTGGACTTGTATGCTGGTGCTCTGTTTATACAGGAGTCCCTCGGCTGGAATCTGTACTTGTCAATCATCCTTCTCATCAGCATGACTGCCCTGTTGACCGTTACTGGCGGCCTGGTCGCTGTGATTTACACCGACACCCTTCAGGCTGTGCTCATGATTGGTGGCGCCCTGACTCTGACCATTATTAGCATGGTGAAGGTTGGTGGCTTGGAGGGATTACGGGAAAAGTACATGCAGGCTGTTCCCAATGTCACAGCCATACAGGCAGTCAGCAACTTCACCTATACCAACTCGTGCCGCATCCATCCAAAGCCAGACTCCCTGAGGATCTTGCGTGGGCCTCTTGATGAGGACATTCCCTGGCCTGGTTTCCTTTTAGGCCAGACCCCAGCCTCAATCTGGTACTGGTGTGCCGATCAAGTCATCGTCCAGAGAGTGCTTGCCGCGAAGAACATCGCCCATGCTAAGGGTTCCACACTCATGGCAGGATTCTTGAAAGTCCTCCCAATGTTCATTATAGTCATTCCAGGGATGATCTCCCGCACGCTGTTTGCCGACGAGCTCGTGTGCATTAGCCCGGAACACTGCATGCAGGTGTGCGGCAGTCAGGCAGGCTGCTCTAACATCGCTTACCCACGCCTGGTGATGAGCGTGATGCCGGTCGGTCTGCGCGGTTTGATGATGGCGGTTATGATCGCCGCTCTCATGAGTGACCTGGACTCCATCTTCAACAGTGCAAGCACCATCTTCACCCTGGACATCTACAAGATGGTCCGCAAGTGTGCCTCCTCCCGGGAGCTGTTGATCGTTGGCCGCATCTTTGTGATCGTCATGGTGGTAATCAGCATCGCTTGGGTGCCAGTCATCATCGAGATGCAAGGAGGCCAGATGTACCTTTACATCCAGGAGATTGCTGGGTACCTTACTCCACCAGTAGCTGCCCTGTTCATGCTTGGCGTCTTCTGGAAACGGTGCAACGAGACGGGCGCCTTCTGGGGCGGCATGACTGGCTTCACCCTGGGAACCCTGCGGTTGATCCTTGGATTCATCTACCGCGAGCCCCGCTGTGACCAGCCCGATGACCGCCCCTTTTTCATCACCCACATTCACTACATGTATGTGGCAGCCAGTCTCTTCTGGCTCTCCGGAGGGGTTGCTGTAGTGGTCAGTCTCTGCACTCCTCCCCCCTCAAAGGACAAGGTCTACAACACCACTTTTTGGGGGCTTCCCAAAGTCGAGGGACTTCCTGTCAGAGACTGCGAGGAGCTCCGCGAACTTGAAAAACATCCCATCCACTGCAGCGGCAACGGCACTCTCCACAAGCAGGTGCCCACTGACATCCAGAAAGAGAAGATCCTGGACGGTGCTGAAATCAATCTCCTCATCTCAGCCGGAGACAACAAGCACATGATCCCAAACAGCGACCTGCCCACACGAATGGAGGGCTTCGGGAATGGCCACACTGATCTTGCGGACAGAGAGGAGGATGGAAGTATTCCGAACAGCAGCAGCGATGGACAGCACCAATTATGCACGCGTCTGTTCAACTGGATCTGCGGTCATGACGACCAGGAGCCCATAACCCAAGCCAAGTTACCAGAGGAAGACCAAGAACAAGTCATCATGGAGATGCTTTATGAACCTCCCAAAACCAAGCTGGTGCTGAACATTGGCCTTGTTTTGGTGTGCTCCTTGGGAATTTTTATGTTTGTGTATTTCTCCCTATAGTCATGCTGCAGCTCTTGGGGACATGCAAAATTACATTTTGAACAGTGGCACTTGTAATGTCCTAAGTTCTGTAAAAGCTATCTTGAGTCTGTAATATTTACAGTGTGATGTTTAGCTTTCCTGGAGAGACCTGGAAAGAAAGGTAGAAAAGATACTGAATCCTAGAAATTCTTGAATTCTTTCTGTAGATGTATAAAATATCTGAATTACTATCTCAAAATGCTCTACCTAAAATTTTCACTTTTTATGCCGAGGGACATAATTACTGGACAACAAAGTAACACATGTACCAATTGTTTCTAGCAAGTGATGTGGTGATATTTGCCTTATTTATTGATCATTCTTCTATTTCTTCATGTAAAAAAGCTATACTGTATATTTGTCTCTGCATTCAGTGAAGTGACTATTTATGACTTTGTTTTGGGACCATTGACATCATTCGATAATGTCATTCTATGTTGTATTGCCCTTTTGTGTTGTATTTTTGAGTCAAGTATCGAGTAGTGTCTGTAGCCTGTCTTGAACAGCATTTTGTGCTGTTTTGAGGTCATGGCTTTGTAGCGGTGGTAAATTAGTGATGTTCACAAGGCTTGTTCCTATATCCACCTGTTTGTTCGGCCCATTTGAATGGCCCGTAGCATTACGTCTGATTTTGTCTACTGAGTCATGAACTGTGCTTTTGTACTCTATTAAGCACTTTCTACGCCTGGCCTTCAATGATATATTTTTGTAACATTTTCCTTTTTGTTGTTATTCAAAGTTATGAAACCACCAAAAAGCCTTTTACTAAAGCAGATGAGAACATTCACAATTGAAAAACTTAAGGTCTCTTGTTTAGAACTAAGGAAGACAGGTGGTTCGAGAGCAAATCTGTCTTGGTCCTCAGCCATTGGGCGTGTTCCACTTCCAGTGTAATATAACCAGTAACTCATATGGGTCTGTAAAAATGCTTTAGATATTGCTTTATTAGCATTTAGCTATTAGCTTGTTGAGATTCTGTATTCATTTTCCTCACAAAGCTGCAATGTGTTGAACATAATGGGAGTTTTCCCATTGATGGAATTTGTATGGTCACCATTTCCTGTTAACTGTTAAAAGTGTTGCCTTTGAAAGCACAGCCATGCTTACAACAGAAACAACAAAATAATGAAGTACTTTGAAATCATTTCATGAATAACTATGATACAAAAAAAGAAAAACCTGACATATACTGTACTTCTATATATATATATATCCCAATATGTAACATCAGTCAATGGGATGTCTTGTCATTGCTGTGCAAAATTATATTTAGTTCTTCTAGCGGAAGAATCCAAAAAGTGGTATTGAAACCTGGGCAGGGTTGTTTTTGCCTCTGCTTTTTCACATGTACTGTTGAGAAGAAATGCAAGAATATAAGGTCGGCGATCGTTAGATGTATATGAGTATGGATACTTTTTTGTTTGTTTGTTTGACGATATTTAATTGAAAAGTGCTGTTCATTGATGTGGTGAAATTGTTTATCCTTGTTATTTTGCATTTCATTCGAATAGATTATTGAAAGTACACAACGCACACAATTCACATCCCACCTCTGAAATCAAAGTTGTTATGGTCCTCTCTTCCTCCCTGTCACTACATTTGGGCATTTCGTGAAATCTAAGGAACTATCCCAATCAACTTTGAATGTTGGTCCACCACAATTATACGAGTGCATTTCAGAAAGTGGCAAGGTCTGTGTATTTATTCTGTCTGTTGGTACATAGTCTCTAAAAAGGCAGATGACAGAAAAAAATATAAAATGCAATAAAAAAAAGTGTGAAAATTAACATTTTCTCAATCTTGTCTTTCTTTTAAAAAAAATGATGAATTGATTGACATGAAAACGCAATCCTGGCCCAAATGAATTGGCTTTTTTACCTCTGTAGTGGATCTCAAATCTGTATCTCAAAGGCACAAATCAGTGGCAATGTAATTATGACATTTAGTAGGGCACGCGCCATGCTGATTTATTGTTAACAGTTAAATGACCTGCACAGTTTTGAGTAAAGATGGAGTAAAGTTAAATTGAAGGTTTACAGTACATGACAATTCCAGCTTTGTTTTCTTGGTGTTTTTTACTTTGTCCTTGTGTTTCTTTTAATTATTTTTACATTTCATTTTTAGCACTCTGTGATTGATTTAGTTATTTTACTTTGTGTTAAATTTACAGTGAACTTTGTCTTTAGGTGTGGTTGAATTTGCAATGTCATTAATTGTCCCAAAGTTTATTTGTGACTTCAGGAGTTTTACAGTTCACTGTCAATTGTAAATCACAATGGTGGCGTGACTAACTGATTTAGAAATCTGTTTTTGATTTAACAGTTGCTTTAAAAACATGTTCAATCTTTTAGTGGACAGAATGGAGGGGGGAAGAATTCAGCAGCTGTTCAGCAATCATGAGATTGTTCAGCATTTGCCATTTTATGGTTAGAGTGTACTAATTAGGTGTCATTGTGCATAATGGCATCATTCATTGTGTGTGCCGTTTCTGAATGGCAGTAGCTTTGTTTGGTTCATTACCCTGATGGACAAATACCTGTAAACTTCCTGCTTATGTTTTTTCAGAAGATGCCAATAAACGGATTTGTTGCTGAAAAATTGAGGTGGTCAAGTATCGTGTGTGTGTGTTTACTGATATTCTTCTTGAGGCTTACAAGTCATAATCACCCCCTCTATTGTCTGATATGCACCACATCCAGTTTCTAGTTTACTAATGCTAATCGGAAAGTGAAAATGCCATAACATATCAAGTATGTACACATGCTGTGACACTCCCCAGGACAGACATTCATAAATCCATTGAGTTAGTCACTCAAGCATAATACACATTCATTAGCCATTAGGGCAGACTCCCTCTTAAACCCACTTTATTTACCCTTTTATTGTAAATGTATACTCTAGTATTGATGTGTAGAGATACCGTGGTATTTCTCCTTGTCGTCAGTCTCCCACTGCCATACACGTGCGTTGCTGAACACCCCCCTCCAGTGTGCACACCCTAATTCCCCCTCCTTCCCTGTCTGCCCCCCCCCTCTCACTACCAGTAGTTTTCCACTGACAGAAAATCCTCGTCTGAAGAAACAAAGTGTCCATGTGTTTGTTTTTTACTCCCTCTGGTCCTCTGACGAGGCCTTTTAACACGATCGAAAAAAACATGGCGTCACGTGACTTGTGCTGTTTAACATGTGGGCAAGGAGTGGCCATGGTGTGTCCACACGTCACTTGTGTGAAATTCCTTTTACATCACTGAGGAGGGGGCTGGTGGTGGGAGGGAGGGAGGCGGGAGGAGGGGGGTGCTCACATTCCTCTGCATGAATCTATAAACTAGGGGAAGCAAATGACTAAACCACGCTTATTCAGGACCCAGAGGAAAGCTGTGAATGGTCTGTTTGGGTTCGTTTGCTCAACAGTCAGTGAGTCTCGTCCTCTCTTCCATAAACTGCTTAAGCTCATTCACTTCACAGGTGCATAGACAGAAGGTAATTACATAACAAGATTTATGGTCATTGACTGAATTGGTTTGGACACAGCCAATCGCTTTACTACCGTCATCCCATATGTCTGCTTCGTCTTTTAAAAAAAAAAATAATAATAATCTTTGCATCCTTCTGATTCTCCATGTTTATGATCCACCTTATACTACTGTTAATATATGTATTGTGCTTGGTGAGGTTTTACACTTCTACCACTCCTTTGGAGATGGGTGAGATAGGATGCTACACCTCTTAATCAATAAATTCTAAGAATAAGTAGCAAGTTTGTGAATCAGAATATCCACACGTTTCAGAATTTATTGTAAAATAAAACATGAGCAACATGCATTTCATTTTTCACTGTATGCAAATTAAAATAAAAAAACTACTTTGTGATCTCTTATTTGGACACACACATTCAAACAAACTCAGCCATCCCTGAATGCCTTGCCAAGCTGCCATTCACGCACAAGTAAGAGTAGTCTTAACTGACGTACCGCAAAGCGTGTCTGTGTGTTTATCTGTGTGTTTGTGTGTGTGTGTGTGTGTGCCTGCGTCTTTATTTGTCTTTGTGCATGCATGTGCATAGTGTACATTCACTAAATGTACACATAAATTAATTAATTGTATGGCCCCCCATGAACAGAGTTCCACGGAACTTGGCATGCATTCATAGGGTAAAAATTACAAAAAAGTCTGCACGCTTAAGCTTCGATAAACTTTTTTCTTTTTATTCACCACATGTGACATTTCAGGACACACTGCCTTCCTCAGACATAAGACATGCATTCATAGGGTCATATTAATCCTACACTTCCAATGTCATGCCGTTTTGACCGTGTCGGGTGAGAAATACAGTACCTGAAATTACAACACCTCATTTTTGCTTTTTCCTTTTTAACTGCGCTATACATGAAATTATGGGATGGGTTGATATGACCCCTCAGATCAACATAAGGCCCTACGGTTCTCCTAATATTCTCTGAAAACTGGGGCTACGTGACCACCAAGTTCTGTGCACCCCAGTCTTTCCGTGTGAAAGTGGAACGAAAGTGGAACACACACACACACACAGAGAGACTGCCAAATTAATTGAGTTTCTCTACTGCAGAATTAGGTGAGTGCTACACACCAATCGCAGGAGAAACAAGGCCAGACTAAAGAGCCGCCTCCACAACCGGAACATAGTGACAGCTTGCAATATATGATGTTACAAATTCGGCCAGCCCAATAATCCAACTCAGAATATTGATTCGGGATCTGTTTTCTCCGGCTGAGATTTAATTTAGACATCCGTACACAGCAGCGAAACACTAGCCCCAGCGTGAATGCAAACTCAAAATCAGCCGGCTTGATTGGTCCTACTAGCAAAGAGATGGACATCTGACTCCCCACTGTGTTTTGGGTCAGTTGAGACCTCAATGCAACGCCAACCACACATCACATTAACACGGGTGAGCTTTGTACGGCTACGGTACGAGTTACGCAAGGTTGTTTTGGCGCAATGGTATACCTTGCTTTTAACTTTATTGCTTCCACCGCTGTGTGACACCATGCATTATCTCTCTCTCTCTCTCTCTCTCTCTCTCTCTCTCTCTCTCTCTCTCTCTCCATCTTTATCTGTTCCACTAAGTCCAAAGCTTGCCAATAGCCCTCTCACATGTGGATATCTCCTATCGTGGAAATGTACTGGCTATCAGGAGGTGCCTGTGTGGGCTGCTCTCTGTTCATTGTTTTGGTCAAAGGCGTCACTCCGCCACCAAACATCAACTCTGCCGGCCCTTGCTCACAGTGTGTTCTGAGCTGAGCTGCAGCTCTGCTGCAGGCTACTGTGTCCCATTCTAAATGCTGTGAAATTGGCTGTTCCATAGGAAGACCTAATGAACAGCATTATTAATAGGTTCACCTACAGTACAGTTCATTTGTGTGTTTGAGAGAGAGAAAAAAAAATTCAGACAACATGAATAAATATTTTCTCTGGAAATATGAAATATGCTCACGAATATGCAGCAACAAAATTAAAGACCACTGGCTTGCAGTCATTGGAAGCATATGCAGCATATTACCATGAGGACTTTACACGTAAAGGGTCAGTAGTGGACAACAGTTTGACAGCCAGTCACTGTCCTATCATAGTAAAGGCATAAAGCCTTATACTTTTCAAAGGCATGCCGGTGCAATATAGACTAAGATAACACTTTATCCTTTGTTTCAGTGAAGTTAAAAACATTGCATGCTGACTACATCTCAGCATCAAGACAGACAGAGAGACAAGAGTTGGAGATGACCTGTCAGTCAGCCAGAGATGACGTGCGCTGTCAGGCTCGCTGCGCCTCCAGGAATTCACTGGTGTGTGAACTCCTTGCTACCAGTATTTACCTACAATAGGGGCAGAGGGGATCAGGTGTATATCAGGTAACAGGTGTGCCACAGGTGTGTGTGTGTGTGTGTGTGTGTGTGTGTGTGTGTGTGTGTGTGTGTGTGTGTGTGTGTGTGTGCAGGGCTGTAGTGGTAAAATAAGAGGTGGGTAAACTATGAATTCTGATCACGGTAAGGTGGACTGTGCCATGTGGACTGCGCCAAAAAAACAGATTTTTTTAAAAAAGGTATTCAGTATTGTATTGTGGATAATTCAGTGTGAGATTTTAATGTTACAAGTTGCTTTTGGTGAATACTCTCTTTTGAGAGGTGGATCAACTACATTACTTGTGTTTAGCCTCTACGTGTGTGTGTGTGTGTGTGTGTGTGTGTGTGTGTGTGTGTGTGTGTGTGTGTGTGTGTGTGTGTGTGTGTGTGTGTGTGTGTGTGTGTGTGTGCGTGCGTGCGCGTGCGTGCGTGTGTGTACTGTTTTTGCATGTGTTTGTGTAAGAGTAGTTGAGTGAGTGAGGAGGAAGGGAAGCTATGTTGTGTGTGTGTGTGTGTGTGTGTGTGTGTGTGTGTTTGTGTGTTTGATGGCAGTTTGTCCTCAGGCCTGGTCAGGATGGCCTAACAATGCAGTAGCCAATCACAAAACACAAACCTCAGCGTCTCCACAGTGCCCCACAATAATACTGGCACTGTCCAGAATCACCCAAGAAAACAACACCCCCTTCATAAACACACACACACAAACACACACGCAGGCACACACACTCTCTCTTTCTCTCTCTCTATCACACACACAAACACACACACACAAACACACGCTTTCTCTCTACCACAACATACTCTCTCTCTCTCTCTCTCTCTCTCGATCACACACACACACACACACACACACACACACACACGCAGACACACACATCCAGTCCCACTCTTAACTCACAACAATACAGAAACAGTGCACCAGTCACATCAGTGCAGTGAAGCTGACAATGGCAACAAAGCCTGGATCACAAGCTGTTGCCCAACATCGCTGAGGCTGCCATAAGCCCAACTAAAACAGGCCATGGAAATTCACCAGGAGCCTGACGTGCTTGCCACCCACCCCCCTACCAAAACACGTAGTTGGTATTGTTTGTAGTATAAAGAGACTTACCTAGCTCTTTCATTTTGACTTAATTTACAGTAATAGCAGCCTTCTTAAGACGTCTTAAAGGAATGCACTGACTCTTTGGGACTTAGGCTATCCAGTGTATTCCACAGAGTTAGATAAGTCGATATATTCCATCTCCGTAGTTACTTGGTCTGATGCACCCACCGCTAACCTAGCGTAGCACAGGTGCCTCGAAGTGGCCAGCTCCAGTAACCTACACCTCCCAATAGTGACAAAAGAACTCCAGCTTTTCCCTGTTTACATGCTGTGCTTTAAATAATGATAATGTGTACAAATAACAATGTTAAATGAGACACAGCCATTTTGTAAGCTTAAACAGTGTATACATTACTTGTACTATGTTCATATTCAGGGGAAACACTGCTTCTTGGGTGGAATGATTTCTATATGATTGAAAAATGGCTGTGTTTCATTTGACATTGTTATTTGCACACCTTGTATGCAAATCACAGCATGCAAATAGCAGTGTTGGAGCTATTTTGTCACCATTATTGGAGCTGGCCACTTTGAGTCATCTGTGAGAGAGAGGGACCGCTAACATAAACATTGCAGTCGAGGACGTAGTAGTGTGTAGGCTGGGTAAACCCTTCCTGATTTGCCAGCAATTTGGATTTGGCCCTGCAGCTCAGGCTGGAAACCTGCACATCTATCTCTCCTGCTTCCTGTCCACATCTTCTAGGTCCAATCACAAAGCTTATCCAAAAGGCAAACCCGGACCGTTGGTCTGATTGGTTGAAAGATTATCCAAAAGCGCACAGTAAGATTATGCCCATTCACCATGCCTCTTGTGTAGTAGAAATAAAGTGCAGAGTCCTCAGACTAATGTCAAATCTTAAAAGATGGTGATAGCCAGACTATGAATGTGGATGATACTATGTGATTTTTGAGTGTTACAGTAAAAGCTGCAATTGGTAAAAACACTTTTGATCAACTCTAATAAAAGGTGGATAAACTGTGTTTACTTGCACTTAGCTTCCACTATACATCCCTGATTGCAGGTGTTTGAAACACCTGTGTTCATGTGTGAAAGTGTGAGTTTTTTAGCTGTTCCTCCATTCTGTCAGTAGAACAGTGTAGATTAGAACCATGAACTTTGACCAACTAGAATATCACATACATTATCACTCCTCATAATCACTTGCTCGCACACACCACACCACACCACACCACAATATATCAAATCAACCAAAGCCACGCTGGAGAGGGCAGTTTCCTTACGTAACCATCAGAAGGACAAATTGTTGTGTTCTTGTGATGTGACAGAGAGACATATTTCACCTTCCAGTAGCCACGTAGCCATGTTTGCTGATTTGTTATGGTTTGTGGTGACATTCTCGGGCCTGGTGATGTTGAAGGCAAAGGTCGGCTGGGCTCAATGTTCTGATTACAGTAGGCTGGATAACCTTGAGCTGAATGTGGGGCGATGAGGATGACACGTTGACAGAGAATCATCATGGTTTACTTCTGTTTGTTGTGACACGCCTGACATTGCCTGTCAGGGCTTGCTGGTGATGACATCTCACCACTGTGCGCTGTCATACACACACACACACACACACACACACACCATCTCTCTCTCTCTCTTCTTTAGAGCCAGGTACAAAGAATGGATCAGCTGATGGAAAATAAGTTGGGGAGGCCTCATGATCAAAACAGTCTGTAATGATGCTATAGACCAAAACAGGGAAAAATAGTCATCAGACCAGACAGTGTCATGATGTAAATTCAAAATGTTTTATCTGATTCCATACAAACTTTTCCGCTATACGTGGCCTTCTGTGTTTTCGCATTACACTTTTTTTCTGATTGCCTATAGGCACTGTGTCTTTGAAACTGTAGCAAAACTAAAGCCAAAAGGTTGTTTTAAATTACAAACTCAGTGTAATGCAGATAAAGCTTTAGCCCTTCAGCCGGTACCGTCATACACGTGTGACTGGAATGTTGGCAATTGAACACTCTAAAGAATATCTGAGCGTAATGCATGCAGATGACACACCTTTTACCATTAAAAACAGGTTAAAGCAACACTAAAGCACTTTTCCTCTGTTTATCCAGCAAATAACGATGGCCACAGACAAGTTAGAGTATGCTGTATGATTTTATGAAAGTACTGTATTGCAACATCGACGCAAGTCAAATTTATAGTATCTTATGTCTCATTCCATCAAATGTGCTACACATCCACTCCCGAGTTGGTACTGTAAATATAGTGTGGTTATAGCAGAGGGCCACGGAGTGAATGCAGAGGTGCTGTTTACCCTGTTAGGAGTTGATGAACCACTGAAATTATTTGGAAACATCATTTTAAGGTACAAAAAACTCTTAAGTGTTGTTTTAAAAGCAGGGGTGTAGTGGTGACTAAACTTAAGGCAATACAGTCTATCCAGATCTGAAATTTTAGAAATAGAGTTTGTCATTAAAAAAAAAAAATCAAACTCTATTATCCACTTTCACAGTATACACTCACCAACACTCTAGGAACCATTTAGTAGCACTGATAATGTTATAAACATTGGACAATAATCTCCGCAGCCATAAAACATGTTATCGAGACCCAGAAAAACAAGGACTTTTCCGTAAGGGGAAAACCTGGATGACCTCTGGCAAAGCCTGTGTATGGAAAACAACCGATGACCATCCGTGTCTCTGGATAAGTTATGGAGAATGTAGACTGAGTGCCACAGCCAGACACTGACATCAGACACCCCAAAAAACAAGCATTGTTGTCCAGCGCCCATGTTCATCCTTTCATCCAGATTCGTGACCACACGCTAACCGCTACCCGCTCCAAATATGTCACCCAAACAGGGGCTGTGGACAGTGGACACTGGGGGCTCCGCAAATTCCCAGCATGCCGTGGGAGCCCGCTGGCGTGTCCGGGATTCCTGGCACAATAGCATTATTCCACAGAAAAGAACCTGAATGGGAAAAGGAAATATTTACCGCTTTAGGGACAACGGCAGCGGGATTAGCAGAGACGATCGGGAGCGAGTGTGCAGACAGTGGAGTCAATGCAGCGTGCTGATGGAGATCAACAGGAATCAACAGGCATGCCAGCTCATACTGTACCGTCTGCCCACTGTAGTGCCACAGGGCACACGTGCAGCATCGCATTGGCACATAGTCCTGGAGTACACACTCTCTCTCTCTCTCTCTCTCTCTCTTTCTCTTTGTCAGGTTTTCTGTCTCCCTCTCAGTAGTACTTTCAGCGGCTCTGTGGGGCGAGCAGCTGCAGTGTCCCTACCAGATTTGCATCCGAGTGTCCACAGGGATCTGGGTTTGATTCCAACTTGCGTTCATCTCCAGATCCCACCTCATCTCTCTTTCCCCCATTTGCTTCCTGTCACTCCTCACTGTCCTATCTGAGTACACTGGGACATTTCTCTCTCTCTCTTCATTTTACTAATTATACTTTCAAAAAGCCAAATGACCCCTCAACAGGTTTGCATGGAGTCTTTATGACCTTGCAGGGGCGGTTCTAGGCAGGGACCAAAAATATTTCGATTTATTTATTTATACATTTTCTGGAGGGTGGACAGGCAGAGTATTCAGTTTGACATCTGTGCAGTGTACAGCCTCAAACCCAGCGTGGATGTAGATGAGTTGGCATTGAGTGTAATGGTAGCTAGCTGGTACATAGCTGTGTATGATAATGATAAAAATACATCAAACTATTTTAAGCCTCCTGCCAACCCAGCTAAAACTGTATTGTTTGCTTATTTGATAACCTCTGATTTCTGATCTGGTTGCCACCCTAGAAGGCACTAAATGTTTGGGTGTGTCTCATGCCAACCCTTCTGATGAGCAGAGCAGTCAACATGTAAAACAGAATCAGTGAAACTTGTAAAACAGGTAGGCTATTATACCCACAAAACACATACACATCTTGTTGCACTGCACTGCAATTTTGTTTACTTTTAAGTACAGCTAAACATGACATACAGTACAATGGAAAACGTATTAAAATCTTGCCATGGACACCAGATTAGCATGATGGGGTGCCTGATATCTGGGATACGGGCCATTTTATTCCCTAGCATAAGCATAGGGTTGTAAATGGACTTGTAAAACAATGTCTGAGTATGTTTTTGACAGACTAAAGCTGCAAACCTTCTATGTTATAGAACAAAGTACATTTTGTCTGTTTGTTTCTGTCATCTTTAAAGAGCAGTGATATTGCCAGAAGAATGCATTGACAAAGACTGAAATTGTATTGTGTTCTGTGTGTGGTGTTGGATCTTGTTCTCTTCACAGTTGACTATGATTTCGTTAGCGTATTTGTATTTATTAGCGCAAATAAAGCACGCTGAACCATGGTTGGGTCGATCACTGGGGAAGGGTAGAATCACACATTCACAATGGAACATGAACAGCTGCATGGTTCAGTTCAGTGATTCCCTCCTTGCAAATCCTGACCTTGCATCCTTTTAAATGCACTGAGATCCGGCAATTGTGTAACGTCATCTGGAAGGGCAATGAAATAAACAGGTTACACAACAGCATGAGGAAGTTTGGCAAACAGTTTGGCAAACACTTGTGTTTGTCAGCTACTCCTAACATCCTCTTTCTCTGGCAGTATCATCACCATCTATATCTCAGCATACAGTAGGTACACAACAAAGATGGGTTGTGGATAGCCTTGCGAACTGCCATCTTAGAATTAGATGTGTACTGTATACTCACAGTAACAATGTGAAGAGTTTCAAGCGTATCTGCCTTAATCAAGCTGTCTTCAGGTTATTTTTGTACGGTGAGACAAAAAAGGAAGATAAAACAAAGTGGTATTTTTGAGAAACTGTTAGAAAGGTTAGCATGTAGCACTGTGTACTGAAATAAAACAAAACAACCTAGACGTGTAAAGTGACTGTGGCCATGTAAATGCAAGGGCACACATGCAACATTATGTAATTTGTTTTTAAAATCATTATTTGATGATTCATTGATGCACTTGACAGACATAATATGCTGTGATAACTCGAGCATGCAGTCTCTAGGAAAAAAGATATTAGCCAGCACTAGTTAATGTCAAAAACATATTCACACACACACACACACACACACACACACACACACACAGACACAGACACACACACACACAGACACACACACACACACACACACACACACACACACACACACACACACACACACACACACACACACACACACACAAAAGAAGCATATGCCCACCTTTGCTCCGACGCCAGTTTGGACGGAGAAACAAGGAGCCAGGTGTTCGTATAGCACAGCATGTAATTCTTTATGTAACCAGTGATACTCTTCTCTTTGATGTTGTGCGTTCATTTACATAATCAGGCCTTTGGGTGAGTGAGCACCTTCATCCGGAAGCCCTGCTGTTGACCATACGTGTTACGTCTTAACATACTCCATGGCCTGAAACCATGTGTGTGTTACGTATTCAAATGACCACATACACACACACACACACACACACACACACACACACACACACACACACACACACACACACACACACACACACACACACACACACACGCACACACAAAGGCACTTGCAGTACAATTAGTATGTTACAGATATCAGCTTTTGATCCTTTTGTTGTGGCTCTTGTTGTTATGTTACTTTTTAAGGTGGAAGCTTCAGATAAGCCAATCTGGCCTTACTGCCTCTTCCAGCACTGATTTTTTTCCTATTGTTTTGTTCTTTGACTCTCTGACTTTTAACAAGTGCTAAATAAAATGAATAAATAACAAGCAACATATAAATACGTTTGTGGCAGAACTGTACAGGTGATGTCTAACTCTGTGCCAGAGAATGCAGGTGCAAATGAAGTCTGTACTGTTCGCAAAGTTCAAACCCGTTTTTGTGTGTTGCACCTGCAAATTAGAGGGGATTGTGTAAAGGGATAAGGATGAGGTGTATGAGTGTGTCTGTCTGTCTGTGTGTGTGTGTGTGTGTGTGTGTGTGTGTGTGTGTGTGTGTGTGTGTGTGTGTGTGTGTGTGTGTGTGTGTGTGCGTGTGCGTGCGCGTGCGTGTGTGCGCGTGTGTGCTGGAGATTGGGGGGCGGGCAAAGCCTGTTATCCACTTGGCCTTGCCGATAGCAGATTAGCTTTTCTAAATATTTCATGTCAGTGGAATTTTCCGGCCCTCTCTCTCTCTCTCTCTCTCTCTCTCTCTCTCTCTCTTTGGTTTGCAGGGTCAGTCTGCTTGGGTCACCAGTGACCAAAAAAATAAAGACTGAACATAAAACATATCACAGCCTGTTGTAAAATACATGCAGCTACAAAACACAGCACACGTGGACAGAGGAATAGAATTAAAGGGACACACACACACACACACACACACACACACACACACACACACACACACACACACACATGTGCAAGTCATACAAGAGAGAGATGAAAGAGACACCTCATAAGGAGGCCAAAACAGTCCAAGAAGAACACACATTATTACAAAATTACTTTATTATAATACAATTATTGGGGGCCAAGCAGCGAAGCTGCGAGGAACCCATTGTGATTCTTAGTTTTCTTATTATTATTATTCCTCCGCCATGGAAGTCAATGGCAGCCCATAGAACCGACTGGTGAAAAGTTGTGAAATTTGGCACACTGATTAGGGACAGTCCCATGATTCATGTCACCAAATTTCATGTCGGCACCTCGAACCCTCTAGCGCCACCAACAGGTCAAAGTTGGACATGCGTTCACGCACGTAACTTTTGAACCCTTGGGCCAATTTTCAAAAACCAGGTATCTTTGGAATCCTTGGACCAGCCCGAGTTAAACGCACCCTGTGACGTCATTTTCCGCCATGATGGATTTCCCGCCATTTTGGATTTCATCAAAAACACTTGAGAGCCTACTCCTCTCACAAATTTTGTCCGACCGACACCAAACTTGACGTGGAGAATCCGCAGAATATGTTTTGCCAACGAATTGCTTTTTTTCTCCGGAAGTATTACCGTTTGCTCAAAACAGCGAATCGAAATTCGTGGCGAAGCCGCCAAACAGGAAGTTGGCTCATATTTCAGCAAACCTTGCACGCATCAAAACCAAACTTAGTACATGGACTTGTGACTCCATCAGGAGGACGCTCAAGAAATTTGGTGACCTTTGACCTCTAGGAGGCGCTGTTATTCAGAAACATGCTTTTTGGCCTATAACTGCTGTTGTGCTAAGAATTACAATGTACTAGTGATGTCTAGTAATACTTTTGATGATACTTATGTCGACAGATGACAACTTGTGACATCAACCTAATTGATTCGGCCGCCATATTGGACTTAATCAAAAACACTAACACATTTCCCTAGGTCACAAATTTCAACTGATCCTCACCAAAATTGGCACAGACCATCTTCAGACCATGCCTTGTTAGTGTTTTGATTTCTGTAACAATTGACAGTAGCGTTTGCCCGTAGCAGCCAATCGAAATTTGCGGCGAAGCCGCCAAACAGGAAATGAGCCCATATCTTAGCTGCCTTTGCATCTATCAACACCAAACTTAGTATATGGACTTGTGACCCAATTGGGACGAAGCCCAATAAATTTGGTGACCTTTGACCTCGAGGGTATGAAGCCACCAAACAGGAAGTGAGCTCATATCTCAGCAACCTTTGAATCTATCAAAACCAAACTTAGTGCATGGACTCGTGACCCGATCCTGAGGACGCTCAAGAAATTTGGTGACCTTTGACCTTTAGGATAGCTTAAATTAGCAAAAATGCAAGTTGGCTTGTAACTTTTGACGTGTTTGACATGAAACTTGTTCTGACTGCTTACGGCCATATGTCTCATTGCCGCATTGAGCCAACAGCGTCGAGTTGCCGTGGTTACTCCGGCCTACTGCTTGGCCCCCACATTGCTGCTTGCAGCTATATTTATTATTATTATTATTATTATTATTTTCATTAGTTGTAGTAGTAGTAGTAGTAGTAATAGTAGTATTTATAACAATAATAATAACATCGTTGACTTTATTGTAGTAGCACCCCCTCTCATGCAGATCTGGCACCCACATGAATAATTAAGTGAGCGTTAAACTGATTGGCTTGCAGCCTAGACCAGCAACTTCTACCCGAATCTCCAACATGAAGTGGCAATGCAAAGAGCTGGTGATCAGCTCCATCTGTTTTTTACTGGCCATGTCAAAAGTCTGAGATTTGCATATGAAGGAGGAGATAAGTGTGTTTTACGGACACAGTAGCTCTGTGGCCATGCTGTACATCAAACTCTCCTTATCCAACAAAGCCAAGATACAAACCTTTTGCCATATTATGTCTGCTATAGTGTTTATAGTTCTTTTCTGGCAAAAGGTAATGGTAGCCTATCTAAAAGTAACATAGTCCTGGCAACAAACCTCAAAGAAAATTTCACAAACTGTTTCTGTTTGGCATCCTCTGTAGATTATAAGCACTCATAGAAAAGACAGTAGTATCTAACGAAATGAAAGAAAACACAAAAAAGGCCAAGACACACACACATGTATTAGCAGCTTGCCCAGGGTGTTTGCACCTGGACTTTGTCCAGGGGTCCATTTTTTTACTGTGTCTCAATTTCTCCTTGACCTGACTGGATGTTAGGACTCTAATTCACTGACAGTATGCCAGATGGCTGAAGGTGAAAATACAGGTGTCAAGCAAACAAACATGTGGTGTCTAATATACCAAAATAAAGACATATGCCCACACTCCTTTGCTATGGGGAACTCATAGATACAGTACACTTTTAAAACAGCTGCATGTGCACCACTCACACGCGCATACAGCAACGGACTGCTGGTCTAATCTGACCTCATCTCGTCATCT
>NC_084997.1:26079802-26082302 GCF_963854185.1 Sardina pilchardus
GCTGCCTTGAAGACAACGTTGGGGGCTTAAAACACCAAGAAACCTATGAATCACTGCCCTTATGAAGATGAATATGTCCTTTACAAGATTGCTATTTATGTGATGATTGCGTCAAGTTGACCTCTAAGCATTACAACCTAAAGTCCACTAGAAGTGGAGTGTTGAAATGAATGACACTATATATATATATGAGAGAATGCCATTTTTAACGTTGTCCTAGTGACCACCATGGTTACGCAACTCTGCTTTGCAGAAATTCAAGCCAGATCAGAGCTTGAATTCAGTCGAATATCAGCTGTCATATACAGCAGGAACTATTAATGGCTAGAGCAGAAAAAGAGTTTTGAGTGCTGTGTGCTAAATGAAGTCCTCCCCAGTATTTTCTTTCTAAGACTATTTAATTAATTATGCTTTATGATTATGATGCTGTTAAGATTTTTTGTGTGTGTGTGTGTGTGTGTGTGTGTGTTTAAGCTGCTGACTGAGATAAGCTGATCAAAGAGCGATGAAAAAGAGCAAAAACGTGGCAGGGTTTTTGAAGATCACTATCTGAGTCTGGCCACAAGATATCACTTCTGATTGCCTTCTTTATGTCATATAAAGCCCACATGATTTGTAAATCCCTCTAGCTAAATTGAACAATTCATGAATAATGGATGTGAAACATAGAAGGATTTAAGAAAAAAAAATGTGGTCCATGTTATGTGAATACTCAAATTGAATCGCATTAAAAAAAGAAAAAAAAACTGTGATCTGTGATAAGATCATGTTTGCTTCTTTACTCATGCTGCTGATATATACAGTATGGAGGAAATGAGCGCTGATACATGGTGTGTGTGTGTGTGTGTGTGTGTGTGTCTTTTAGCAATTAGCCGTGAAAATGTGATAATGATTAATAAAATAATAGCAACATTTTCACTCTGATAAAACAGGCTTCCAAATAAAAGCAAGACATACAGACAGGCAATAGATTTTGAGAAAATAACCAATAAGCCAATCAGTGGATCATCACTCCGAGACTGCCTGTGGCTGTTTCATGTTTCCGCACTTGCCCCTCCAAAGGTCTCCGCACAGCCTTCAATGAGTGCTTGTTCTCTCAACATCCTCCAGGATGCAGTCTTTCACCACAGCAGGGGGATCTCTCTCTCTCTCTCTCTCTCTCTCTCTCTCTCTCTCTCTCTCTCTCTCTCTCTCTCTCTCTCTCTCTCTCTCTCTCTCTCTTCTCTATTTCTCTATCTCTTAATCTGTCTCTCTTTAGATTCTCTTCACACACATTCTATTTCTATTTCCTACCTGACATTTCTTTTCCTCATTCTCACACTTATTTGTGTGTGTGTTTGTGTGTGTGTGTGTGTGTGTGTGTGTGTGTGTGTGTGTGCGTGTGTGTCTCTCTCTCCCTCCCTCCCATCACCTCTCACTCCTGTTGCTGTCAGCTCTCTCACTCACTCCGGTTTGTTCTCTAGCCCTGCCCCCCCACCCCTCCCCTTGTCATTTTTCATCTGCCTGCAGTATTTCTGTCTGTCCCGCTCCCTGTCTATTTCTCCATCTGACTGAAATGTGTCTGTCTTCCTCCCTCGCCTCCCTTTTTCCATCTCTCTCTCTCTCTCTCTCTCTCTCTCTCTCAATTCAATTCAATTCAATAAAGCTTTATTGGCATGAAAGTTTCATGAACAATATTGCCAAAGCTCAATTACATGTATACATAAAGAGTTTAAGGGAAAATAAATAAATAAATGTTTAACAGAATTGTGGAATTAACGCATAAGGGGACATACAGGTAGACATAGAAGACATAAAAGTAAAACAACAATTCTAATAATAATAATAATAACAAATATACACCATTGTTGGTGTTTGTGGCCTCACTGGCTGTCCCTCAGGTTGTGGCAGGCTGCTACAAATTTTGCAGCTAGAATGGCCACATCCTCGTTCTCTCCGAGGATGTAGGGCAGTTTGTCTTCATTTGACCAGGTTAGAAACTCAGGGAGGGTTGAATTTAATTTATTGAATAATAATGTCCGTATTTCCTCATATTTTGGGCATTCTGTTAAGAAGTGTAGTTCTGTCTCCACTGACCCTAAGCTGCAGTGTGAACACAGCCTCTCCTCTCTGGGCAGCCAGGTCTGCCTGTGTCTGCCTTTTTCAATGGAGAGACTGTGCTCACTGAGTCTGTACATAGTCATGGTTTTCCTGAGTTTGGGGTCTTTTAGTGTACTCAGGTAAGTAGCTATTATGTATTCATGTTTTAGGGCCAAATAACATTGTAATTTAGATTGTGTTTTGGTTATTTCTTTCCAATAGGTGATGTAATTTTCCTTTTCATTGTTTGTAATTTGGTTGGGTCTGATTGTTCTTGCTACTGTAACATTGTCCTGGGCCTCAGTGATGTGGGATGGTGTTAGGTCACTGAGTCTCAGGACAAGTTGGCTGAGAGGGCTTCTTGCTATGTTTTGCTCTTGGCATTGCAGTGCTATATGGTGGAGTGAATTGGGGTTGCTCA
>NC_084997.1:26089802-26097302 GCF_963854185.1 Sardina pilchardus
AATATACAGTAGGAAAATGAGAAATGAATGACCCCATTATCAGTGGCATTTCCATTCATAATAAACAGGTGTGCAGCTGTCTGGTTGTGAGTTTACTGCCTGGGGAGCTGGCCAAAAAGGTCAAAGGTCACCTGTCGGTGTCAAGGGTCAAGCCCTTTAAAGCATCTCTCCTTTTGAAGCAACCTCTTCCACATCCCAATTAAGGAGCTAATTGGTCTGTGGTCCCTATGGAGATGGTTAAGTGCAATGCTATTTACAGTGTCTGCTCATCCCCGCAGTATGTATGTCTGTGTGTGTGTGTGTGTGTGTGTGTGTGTGTGTGTCTCAGAATCATTGCCGGAGATATAAAAGTACTGTAGGAGGGAGTGTGTGTGTGTGTGTGTGTGTGTGTGTGTGACGGGGCCGGGGGGGTCGGGGGATGACAACAGATCAGGTAGAACACATTGTATGATATTCCCATTCATGACTCTGAAATGTGATACTTTTGTGGTAGGACTGTATAATGTGCTTAGTGAGTGTTTCTCTGGGCACTCCTACCAACTGTACAGATCTATGACCAGCTGCCTGTGCCCCACCACCTCCCACTGCGAACCAAATCCCTGCATTCAGTCTCCAGTTACCCCGAGCGTACAATAGCCCACCCTTCACACTCACCACTCTCCCACACACACACACACACACACACACACACACACACACACACACACACACACACACACACACACACACACACACACACACACATACACACACATACACGCACACAGTTATTCTTATCTTGTCTGCACCAAGACTGAAGCCCATTGGGCAGAAGCTTGGTCAAAGAAAAAACTGCAGCCACTAACAACTCAGTATATTTAGATGGGCCACTAGCCATCCCTAGTGTGTTTCTAATGGCTGTCAGCACTATGGATGATGGTTGGGAGGCTCACGGCCATACAAGCATGTGGTGTATAATTGCATATTTACCTCAACATCCTATAAACTACATGCCCACATGCTCACCAAAAATATATAATATTTTTAAAATAAAGTACTCCTAAAGCTGTTAAAATAAACTACTACTGATAAAATAAAGTCTCACACTTGAAATCTATTCAGTAACTTAAGCAGACATTCAGTCATTCATAACCCAGGGTGCTAGCGTAAGCTAGTTCAGCTGAATCCCCTTCGCCGGCCCTCCAGTTTGTGTCCATCTCTTCAGCGGCCCTCTGAGCTATTTTTAGCCCCAAAACAACTGGGCTCCTAAAAAAGGCCCAACGCCGATGGCAGAGCAGGAGTGGGGGGGGGGTGCTACTATGTAAGGTATCCAGTCCCTCTGCCACCTCTTCCCTGTCCCGCCGCCCGGATCCTGGACGCGTCTTTCTCTTTGTCTTCGGTGGGGAGAGGGACACAGAGGCAGAAGAGAGAGAGAGTAAGAAACGGGGGCAGCAGGTCCCACAGCAAGGCCAGAGACACGGTCAAAAAACGAGGCAGGACAGCAACGCCTGATCGAGACAACAGCTTCTCTTAGCGCACCGCGGATCAGCCTTATCTTAGACTGGACTTTTCGATCTACTGAGGAAGAGAGAATCTGTGTTGGGTCTTCAGACACGCTCTGAAGCGTGTGCGTGCTTGGTGTCCCTAGTAGGCTAAGGTATAAGGTGTCTGCACCTTTCTGCTTCGCTTATTTCTTTAATTTGGCGAGCCAGCCGGTGAGCTGAAGCGGAAGCCCTAGAAGATGAGGACCCACTGGCTGCTCCTCGTTTCCTGCCTGTGTCTGGCGCCTCTCCTCTCCCTGGCCGAGGAAGGCCTCGAGTTCCCGAGCTACGATGGCAAGGACCGCGTCCTGGATATCGACGACAAGAACTTCAAGAAGGCCCTGAAGAAGTACGATATGCTATGCCTGCTCTACCACGCTCCAGCACCCACCGCCAAGGATCAGCAGAAACAGTTCCAGATGACCGAGCTCGTCCTGGAGGTACTGGCTGTACAGTAGGAGAAGGGAGAGGGGAGGAGGGGAGGAGGAGGAGGAGGTGGTGTAGGAGGTGGTGGGGTAAGAGGAGTTGGTTGACATGGAAAGTCAGAGAGACAGAAATTATTTGACATGCATGGGACCAATGTATGAATGTGACTAACAGAGCGATCATTTATTTTTTTGCCTGTGGATAACCTAGAGCTGCTATGGTACAAGGCCTTATTTGGGTACATTGTCGAGAGGGAGCTGCAGAAATAGCAATCTAGGAGTTTGACTAAGGGAATAGGACGTGTTAGTGTTGAGAATCAAATGTGTTTGCACAGAGTTGAGAGAGAGAGAGCGAGAGAGAGAGGGAGCCAAATAACAGTCGCAAGTGAAGGAAAGGTCAGTCACTATAAACATACCAACCCAACCCAAGCCACTGCTGGAAAATAGAAACAATGCAATGACAGCGAACAGGAGAGAATCCAGTCTAGGAATAGATGCTCATGTCATTTGTGAGTGAAGAATGTCTTCCATTAGTAGGAGAGATCGTCCGGATGTTACACTGTTATCAATGTCTGATGTCCTGGTCTTTAAACATCCACAGAAGGTCTGGTATATTGAGTCCAGTCCAATTATTGAGCCTTGACCCAGTGTGTTTTGCAGATTTTGTTGAACATTGAAATCTAAACAGACACGCCTTAGTACTTCAACAACATGGTCATGACTAGCAATGCTAACATGTCACCGATCAATAAGGTGCAATTGGGTTTGATGCACCACACTGGGCACACTTGCGTTACAGTAATAGTGTTCTTGGGTCACAGATGACTTTGAGTGTGTGTGTGTGTGTGTGTGTGTGTGTGTGTGTGTGAGTGTGTGAGTGTGTGAGTGTTGTTTGTATATGTGGGTACGTGTCCAAGAACTTGTATGTGCTCCTGCCAAGGTCATCATTGGTTTGTCTCTCCTCTGCTGTCATCTCCTAATTCATTCTAATTCGCATGTTCTATGTCTCCTATAGTAGACCCTGCCAATCACGACTTACAGTGCCTTCCTGGCTGAAACCAGACACCTCCTCACCCACCCCCCATCCAACCCCACACACACAACCTCCTGCTCGCTCATACTGTACATAGATTTCAAGGGCACCATGGCATTAACCAACAAGCCACACAAATTACTTTATAATCTGCGCTTAGCGGTGACACTGGCTGCCATTTTTATCACTGGGTTCAGGATGCACCAGGCCGATGCCTTGAGGAAGAGTTTCCTCTGATGCCAGCACTGTGTATTGTCTCTGTGCGTCCCACCCGTGAGAGGAAAAGCAGCCCAGCTGTCTGCCTACAAGAGTTATTGGCCTTGAATTTCTTGTGCTCTCACGTTTCACTTGGCTGGGCTTGAAATAAGTCTCCACGCACGAGCTTCACATGCTTAAGTAATTATATGAGTGGTGTCTAATTAGGTGTGGCACAAAACGGTAAAGAAATCCTCCACAGTAAACTCAGTGAACAATTTCAACTTACACTCTTTACACCCAATTTCATGAACTCATATCTTCAACGATTGGTCTCGACTCAGACACTTACTCTCAATTTGAGGAGCTTATATCAATAATTAGACGATTGGTTGATTATGGAGGTAATATTATATTCCTTCTTGCTATCCCCTATACAGAGAAGCAGTGTCATTCTAACAGTCGCCATGACGATGTTCATTACTTTCCCCATTGTCACCGTGTACTCCTTCCCAGCATGCATTAGTCTTCATGATCTTTAATGGTGTTTAAAATGTCAAAGTACTCACAGTAAAGCCTACCTTACACTGACAAGATTTGGGAAAGATTCTTGAAAGATTGTAGTCTTATTAACTAATGCCCCTCATTCAAGCTTTACTCAAAAGACTACAATCTTTCAAGAATCTTTCCCATATCTTGTCAGTGTAAGATAGGCTTTAGTTGCTTGCTGAGCTTAGGGCAGCAGAGGCATAAGCCTAGAACCAAACCACTAACATCATTGAGGTGACGAATCCATCTCTGCTCTCCGTTCTACATGTACCTCTGTGAGAGTGCCAGAGAAGGTGACAGTTACGGCCGAGGACACCATTCCAGACCATGCTATTCTTAATTTATGTTCCAATCAGGCGCTGTCCAGGGAGACCTGATAGCAGTATTCTTAGAACACTCTACTGTTCTTTTGGCTTCTTTTGTCAGCCGGCATCACATCGCAGTGACTTCAGAGAGCTCTCGGGTATAGTATTTGTAGAGAGCAATCACCTCAGAAACGATTATAGAACAGTGGCTGGATCCACCCATGCATGCGTTATTACTCACAGGGGGGTGATCGAGTTAGCATTGCCATTATGAGCCCAATTCATCCCCTTACCTCTGTTCTCTCACACAGGGCTTCTCATTGTACACACACTAGGCCTCGTTATATGATTTGTCAGTTTCATCCATGACAGAAAACGGCTTGAAAATCACAGATTTGCCCGTAATTTGAATATCATGCATTGCTCTTACGCATGGTGATAACTGTCACAGGTCGGAAATCAGTGGCACTATAACATCTCTATCATGAGCAAAATTTCATGTAACTGTTTTCAACTCAGTGATCAGGAGGCTGATCTAGTATTTGGGTTAAATAGATGATTATGAGGTGCTGATGTTTAGATGCAACCTTTGCCAGGACACAAACATAAGAGGATATATGCAGACTGCTGTGCACAATGCCAGCTAACGACTCAATATCCATCCTTTGAATCATTTTTGCAAGTATTATAATAGACATTGTGGTAAAGGCATATTTTTTGGGGGCTCTTTGAAGTTGTCTCCTTGTCTCCAAATTGTGGCAATACGGAATCTACATACGGCATACAGTACCTTACCCACCAAGCTGCATTTCAATATGATAGATCTATCACAAATCCCCCGTCTGCCATTGTCACTACCATTGCTGTTTATGCAGAATGCAGTACAACAACACTGACAAAAAGATGGCAAAGTGCTTTAGGATTAAGGGCCCCAATTTGATGGCAGCACCTGATGCATCCTGGTCTGTTCTGTGTTGCTGAGCAGCTGTCAGCCCAGGTCCTCGAGGTGAAGAACATCGGCTTTGGCATGGTCGACTCCCACAAAGACGCCAAGGTTGCTAAGAAACTCGGTAAGCCGGCCTCAGCCGTGAAATAGCTATGTCAGAGTCCTTTGTTGATGTCCAAGATAAAAAAATAAAATAAAAAAAAAACACTATCTCAGAGTTTTATAAAGGACAATTATTCTGTGCTCCCTGCTGAAATTGATGCCCCCCCCCCCCCATCACACACACACACACACACACACACACACACACACATACACACAGAGTCACACTCACACTCACACACTCACAACACACAAAACATTTGCAATTTGTGTTCCGTTGAGTTCCATTCCGATTTGGTTCTGATCGATTCTGTTCCATTTTGTTCTGTTCTGCATTCCATTTCCATCCTTTCTCCTCTCCTCATGTTCCTTTCTATTCATCTCCTTGGCTTCTTTCTCTCTCTCCCTTCGGTCTCAGGCCTGGATGAAGAGGGCAGTGTTTACGTCTTCAAAGACGACCGTATGATCGAGTTTGATGGGATGCTCTCTGCAAATGTCCTTGTGGAATTCCTTTTAGACGTGAGTTACATGGGTTAAGCTACCCTGCTACAGTATACCCACCGCTCTCAGTACACTATCTGCTTTCCCTATTCAAAAGATTAAAAAGGGCATTCGTCAAGCCAAAGATCAATGTCAAATTGAAATGCTTTATTGCTTTTTCTTCTCTCTTTCTCTTTCTCTCATTTGCTTTCACAGTTAATGGAGGATCCAGTGGAAGTACTTGATAATGCGCTTGAATTAAGAGCTTTTGATCGCATGGATGAGGAAATCCGTGTTGTTGGTTACTTCAAAAATCAGGACTCTGAACGTGAGTCTCATGTAGAGAGAATGCACATGTCTCCTTTTGTGAGTGTGTATGCAGACAAGAAATGGCTTGCATGACACTGTGTTCTATATGGCTGTGTGTAGGTGTGTAGGTGTGTGTGTGTGTGTGTGTGTGTGTGTGTGTGTGTGTGTGTGTGTGTGTGTGTGTGTGTTTGTCTGTGTGTGTGTGTCTGTGTGTGTGTGCGTGTGCATGTTTGAGAGTATGCAAACACATCTACGTGCTTCTATAAGACACAGTGGCGTGACATTTGAAGCCACTTTATCGCCATGGACTTACCAAGGCAATTAAATCATGTCATGCACCTCAGCTGTGAAAACACTAGTCTATTTTCCTCTCTTGTAGTTGCAATTTAGTCAATATTAGAGCTGTGTTTAGTCCAAGTGACACCCCTATGCTGCTCTACCACTGCACAGCAACACGGTCTGAATGTGCGTATCAAGGAAAGAATTCAGTTTACTTGAACGAAGAACAAGAATGAACTTATCACGCAGATACACATATTTTAGTCTGCGTACCTCAACGTGCTAAAAATATCTGTGATTGTACACCAAAAACATCCCTGGCGCTGACGACCGTAACCGTGCCATCTCTGGCATGTGAATTGATTACAGAACTCTAGACCTTGCCAGTTCTACACATTCTATTTCCATGCGGTGTCAAGTCTGAGAATGAGAATGAGCTGTGATTGGTTCAGAGATCTGCAGCACGGGGGGTCAAAGGTTGCCTATTTCTGTTCCCCCCCTCTCTCCCCCGTCTCCATGTAAAGCTGGCATTCCTCCCCAGGCGAACGCTGAGGCTCATAACCATTTCGCTAAATGGTAAAAGGCTAATGGCCGCCTAGCTCAGCTCCCATGGAGACGAAAGGTTACCTTTAAATAGCTGCTGTCAAGGCGAATCAAACACAGTCGGACGCAACAGTGCCGGCCCGGCGCTGGCTTGGAGCTGGCCCAGATCTGGCCTGCTTCTGGGTTATGTGCCGTCTGTAGAAACATAAATGCCCTGTCTAATGTATTCATGTATCACAGTCAGGCAAAAATGTCCTGTCTATAATGCAACATCATAGTCATTTATGATTTTATACATAGATAAACATATAACGCAATCAGTTGTAATGATGCTTTCTGCTTTGTGATTTTTTCCCCTTTTCCTTTCACATCTCTCCTCTTGCTCTCCCATCTGTATCCTTAACGTCTCCTCTCATCTCTTGGTCTCCTTTATATTCTCGTCTCATCTCCCGATCGTCTCCTTTCCTCTCTCTTCACCCTGTGACTCCCCTGTGCACTTCTTGCCCTCGTTCTCCTTTTGTCTCGTCTCGTCTCCTCTCACCTCCTTGCCCCCCCTCTTTTCCTTTCCTCTCATCCCTCTCTCCCCTTCCTCTCCTTTCATCCTCCTTTCCTCTCTATCCCTCTGCTCTTGTCTCAACCCCTTCTCAGATTTCCTTGCTTTCAAAGAGGCAGCAGAGCAATTCCAACCTTACATCAGATTTTTTGCCACCTTTGAAAAATCAGTGAGTAAAATAGGACTAAATGAAACTCTTGTCACCAGTGAAGTAAATCCACAAGATTATTTCCCTCTTAAGTCTTTGACACCCTAATTGAG
>NC_084997.1:26102302-26109802 GCF_963854185.1 Sardina pilchardus
GTGGACTGTCGAGGAAGAGGGATGAGAGTCGTGTTCCATCCTGCGGGCCAATTCAAAGTCACGTCCCCAAACAGCATGACCTTCGCCACCACACAGGTATCTTAGCACTGCTATCCAAACCCTGTATTCTACAGGCTATTGACAAAGCACTGCACACAAATCCCCACAGTCAGAAAGCAGGTGCTGGTTGGTAGCAGGATCACATACAATTGACCATTACGCACTGCATTCAGTGAGTTGTATCGTATTAATGTGTTTCACGTGATCATTTCAGTAATTATTCAGCTAGTCAGAAAATGGAATGTGTCCTGGTTAGGTATGTATATGTTTATCTATGAGGATATATGTCCATCGCGTGAACCCCCATGTTCAGTACTGTGTGACCTCTAGAAATGAGATCTGTGTGAAAAATCACCAGATTTCTCCTTTAAATCGATGAAAAAACTAAATTCACATTACAGGAAGCACTTGGTATGGTCCTAGTTATCCACAGCCTTTGTGAAGTTTGTTGCTGTGGATTTACATAACAAGAATGAAGAGAGTTGCTTGACCCCTCTTACTACCTGCATGCAGTGAGATAAATTACTGATCAGCTAAATGACCTCCTCCCTAACCTTCCATTGCTGTTGGTTGGAAGCCGATGAGAAATCCAATTTGAGTCTCAAAACTGAATACAATCCACCACATTGCATTTGTAATTTGCTACTAAATTTTGCAAGCTGATAGCCTACCCGAAACATCTGTTCACCCATAATTATCCACTTGTGACTTTAGACTTAGGGCCAAACACACTGGAGTATTTTCTTCTCTGCACCACCGGCGGTAAGGAAGGATGTGAAATGGTGGCAAATGCAGAAGTATTTATTATTTTACTAAGGAAACCTTGATGGGAATAAACGTTAGACACCAATAAGTGTTCTGTAGATAGATAGATAGATAGATAGATAGATAGATAGATACTTTATTGATCCCCAAAGGTAAATTCAATATTGTGTTGTGAAGGATACACAGTAGGCTTTGTCTCAAATGACTACTTCCGTCAGTACACTAGTGGGCACTGAGCACTATTGTGTTATGCCCACTTTTTGATGGTTAGTATTGTCCCAATATCTGCACTATCTACTTAAACTAAGTATTTGAAGTGTGCAAGTATATAGGTGGTTTGAGATACAGCCATAGTGTCTATCTCAGTGTGGAGAGGAGGGCAGAGAAGAAAGGGGAGGAGTGAGAGTGAAAGGAAAGAGGGAAGAGGAGAAGAGGGAATGTTGAGGAAAGGAGAGATGGAACAGAGGATGAGACGAGAGGAGTGGGAAGAAGATAGAGAGCAACTTGAGGAGGAGAGGGTAGGGGAAAGAGAAGGGAAAGGAGAGGGAAGAGGGAGAGAAAGGGTGGAAGGAGAGAGAGAACAGAGAGAGGGAGAGAAAGAAGAGAGAGACAGAAGAGGGGGAGAGAGGGCGCAGTACAAGAGGGAGGAGGAGAGGAGAGAGGGAGATGAAGGGAAGAAGGAGAGGGAGTGGAAGAGGAGAGGAGCGCAAGGACGAGTGATGGCTCTGGGGTTTCTGTCAGCTGTAAATCAGTGGGGAGAGGGTGTCATCACTTCGCTAATTTCACTACAGTCTCAGCTTACTCTTGCATTCCTGACTATTTATATCCCCCCCTCTCTCTCTCTCTCTCCCCATGTGCATTTAGATACTGAATGTGTAGTAGGACGTACTGTAGATGGGCTTTCTGAGCTCCAATTTGCATATAAAGTATTCCGACATATTTGCATCGCTCTGTCTTTGAAATTAAACTCTTGAACTGGTGTAGGTGACAGTTTTGGTAAATTGCTTTCTATTAATCAATATAAATATTAACGTAGCCCAGAATTCAGGGAAAGAAAATCTCTTTACATAGGCTACTCAATCTCTGAGCATGATGTCGCACAGAGGCTGGCACACAGAGGAGACGGACAGAAAAACCGACACACACACGCACGCGCGCACACACACACACACGCACGCCCCCCCCCCCCCCCCCCCCCCCCCCACACACACACAAACACACACACACACACACAAGCTCATCATTTTTGCCTCCTCTGGTGAGACAGAGGTCGCCCCGCATCTTGTATGCCCCCTTACATTCTGCAGACGCAAAATGAGGTAATCTATCTGCATGCAAATACCCCGCGTTTTCCTCCGCCCGTCGCGCGTCCCTAACGCTTATCCCTCCGGTCCCCTCTCGCGAAGTGTCATCTCATTCACCGGTGGAGCTCAGAGCAGGATTAGGAAAAGTGAATGGCTGCTAGATGGAAGGAGACCGCGACGTGCGCCGACTTAATTCCGCTTGCCAGACAGGACGGCGGCGTTATCTTATTTTCTGGCAAACATGTGGAGACGAACCAATACTAAGCTACCCGAAATCAGTCTTTCTTCCAGATTTTTTCCAATTTGGATATGGAACTATTACTCCAGTGTCCCAGATTCCAGGGGACATAGTCCCAGTGATTGTCAAATGTTCCCCATTTTTGATGTGAATGGAGTTGAGATTGCCATGAGAATATGCCACACTAGCATCTTCTGTTGTCCTCAGAAATTCATTAAATGGTTTTGAGGGATGACTACTTGCACAATGATGTAGGCTACTTTAGGCCAACAGTTTTGTTTTGGCGAAAAGGTTGACTTCTATTGTACCTCATTTCACCCTAGAGACGCACCTACAGACACACAATTCTGACAAAGGCATTTCGGGAAACACAATGTAAAATACTCATACAAATATTTATTTTGTACAAATGCAAGGTTGTGACCTGAAGACATATACCTCTTCCTTCAGTGTGTATTTGAAAAAACAAAAAAACAAAAAACAAATCAACCCATTGAAAAACACTTCCTTTTGACAGTTGGTGAGGGAGCGACGATCAATGTGATCAGGATTGGCATAACATACATTCATACGTACATCTCACAAAACCCTTACATACATGTTAGCACGTATCCACGAAAGTGAAAAAGAGATCTACAGTACATACAAAAAAACACCAATTTCCGTAATTAAAAACTCCAAATGTCAGACTGACGTAATACTTTAACCATATAAAAGATAACTGTCATTGGTCAGTTCTTGGGGGGTGGATAATGCTTCTATAATGAGTTTGTTTAAACTTGAAAAAACAGTGATGTGCATAAAACTAAAACATGTAATTTGCACACTCCCTGTGTCATCGAATTATTATGGCATCAATTGCGAATTACTCGATAAAACATGAACATCTTCACATGTAACTCAGCTGTGAACTTCCTGTTATGACAGGTAGGTGGCGCTTGTGCCCATGTTTTATGTGCTGAAAGGGACTTGACGGGGAGCCTAATTTTCAGTGGGTAGTCTTTCCCCCCTCCCTGTTTCATTGTCCATTTAAGAATGAAAAGAAGTAGAAAAGATTGAGGAATCATTAGTATTTCTCTTCATGCAGGGCTATAAAAATCTAACGAGGACACACAGGGGTGCTAGATCGGGCCACGCCCAGCACTAGAAGTCCTTCTTTCAAAGTTTCTTCCTTTTTCTCATCAGAGCAGTTGAAGAATATATGTACACAAAACAGGCCTACGACTTCTTAGAAAACATCCAAACCACTCAAAAAAGAAAACACTGTTCCGTGATTGTTTTTTTTGTTCATACGTTCCTTCTATCATCGTTCCTCTCGTTTGACACAAAAGCAGCAGTCAATAGCAGTAATGCGATTAGATTCATGCAGCTCCGCAGTGTGTGTGTGTGTGTGTGTGTGTGTGTGTGTGTGTGTGTGTGTGCCTGGTTCTCTGCTCTGTGGTTATTTGATGGTGTGTTTAGAGTGGTCTTATAACCCCGGGGCAGTATCTGGCGCTGCTGGGTTGTGTATGCCCAGGGCCAAGGCTCTGGTGTCTGCTGTCCTGATATGACGGGCATGTGTGTGTGTGAGAGAGCACCGAAGACATGAGGCTTAGAGGAGGGGGGGGGGATAAAATAAAAAATAAAATAAGATAGGGCGGCAGCCGAGCGAGCTCCACACTCCAAATGTATGGGGACACGTAGAGGTTGTGGGAGGACTCTTTCATGAAAATTTCAAAGTATCCATTTCCCTTTGACGTCACCACAGCGCCGCTTTTTCAAGCGCAGTCTCTGAACAGGCGGCTGTCAGCACTGCCACTTGATCACCACACAGAGAGAGAGAGAAAGAGAGAGAGAGAGAGAGAGAGAGAGAGAGAGAGAGAAGAAGAAGAAGAAGAAGAAGAAGAACAGAAAAGCCTCTCTAGTCTAGTCCCTCCCTTGTTTTCTTCTTCTGAGAGCAACACGGAGCAGCAACAACATGTCTCTCAACACTCCTGTGCTTTAAGCGTGTGAGAGGGTCTCGATGGCTCGCCAACACAGCTGTTCCTATCAGACCGCCGGAGCAGCTCCAAATGGGTAGCCGCCGAGCGATGTCTACATCTCTTGAACCCCCCCCACACACACACACACCCCTCCTCTCCTCTCCTCTCCCAAGCCCATCTACACATCTACAAGCCAATCTGCTCAGGCTCTTCACCTTGTGAAAAAGCACAGAGCGAGTGATCTTTAGCCCCAAGCGTCCTTCTCCGTCTCTGAACAAAGTGAGGGGGGTTAATAGGCTGTTCATGTAGGTGGCCATCGGCTTGCATGTATATGTGTGTGTGTGTGTGTGTGTGTGTGTGTGTGTGTGTGTGTGTGTGTGTGTGTGTCTGTGTGTCTGTGTGTCTGTGTGTCTGTGTGTGTGTGTGTGTGTGTGTGTGTGTGTGTGTGTGTGTGTAGGGGCTCAGACTGAAAGGAGAGGGGATGGGGTCTGACATAGTGGGATTAGGAGTCTCCATCTAAACAAGCAGAGCTGGTTAAACTCTTGTGTCTGGTGATTACACAGATAAAGGGGGTTAAACTCTTGAACGAGAGGAGAGAGGAGAAAGAGAGACAGAGAGAGGAGAGAGGAGAGAGAGAGAGAGAGGAGAGAGAAACTCTTCAGAATGAGAAGTGGGCCGTCCTGATTAGAATCTTAAGAAGGGGCCACAGGGGAAGAGAGGAACCAGAGAAAAAGAGAAAAAAGAGAGAGAATAAGGAGGATGACGGTGCAAGCTGCACTGCCAAAAACGGACACGTCTGAAAATAACCGTGTGGACATTTAGGATTAAAAATATCTGTGCTCAGACATTTCATTTGAAGAATCCAACCAAAAAGCTATAGCATCATTTCTCTCATTCAAGGGGGTTTGAACATACTGAAGGTCAAAAAAAAAAAAAACCCTCAATGGAAATAAAAACATGCTTGGCTCTGCTCAAACATATGCCTCTTTACAAAGTCTCTTTCACAGACAATAAGCAATGGACAATGAGAGAGATGCTTTTGAAATGATATTGTCTCATTACCTCCTCAAATCAGTAATCAAAACTAAACTAAGCTATGAACAATAAAACTTTGGTTATAATCAGGAACAAACATGCTTCGTGACATCTCTTCCAGATGTATGATACAGGTATGGTCGCTAGAATTATTGGGGCTAAAACAGGAGTGCTTTATTAGAATGAGGCCCTGTTAGCATGTGTGGCTAACAGGCCCATAGCATTGAGAGAACCATTAGTGTTATGCAATACAACAGGCTAGCATGTGTAACAGTGAGCAATGAGTGCATCATTTGTCTTGGTTACTGCACAAGTAAAGTGCACAGGTATGTGCAGTGAGTCAGTGGTACATACATGGAATTGGATGTTTAAACAGAAACAGGATCTTGTGTTTTCTTACAAGAGAAACAATTACTCATTCTCTCAGGGGGCGCCAAAGAGACTTTGTCCTGACATGCTACAAGAAATATCTGAGGATTTTCTCAGCAAAGGAACCTTCAGATTTGAATTTGAAGAGAGAGAGAGGAAGAGGACACTTGATTTCATGATCAAAGAGAACAAAAACAAAATATGTGCAGTAAGGATGTGTATAAAACAAGGGGTTATAGTGTTTTCATATACACACATGTACAGAAACAGACGCAATACTGCGTGCGTGTACATTGACTATAAGCATAATTTAAATATATACAAACACGTTTCATGTTTTCATGAGAATCGGGAGATCCTGAATGATTTTTGCCGGGCTGTTTGGGGTCAGGATATGTAATCAGAGATCGAGATCGAGAGTCATGTTGCTAGTCGACAAGAGGCGAAACGCGAGCGCGCCTGCGTCTTTGTTGCTATGGCAACCCTGGGGGGGGGGAGCACACCGAGGTAGCTAGACACCGCGCCAGTAGACGGGAAGAGTAGCCTACGGAATCCTATGCCACTGAATCCACATTCCAGACACCCCTACGGAAGGAAAGAGTGTAGAGAGAACATACACACAGAGAGAAAAAAACAGAGGACTAGATTGAAGGGCAGAACCACCACGTCGACATAAAAGACGAGAAAAATCTGATTAACAAAATGAAAATCAAACCAGAAATGGATGATTTGAAAAAAATGAAGCGAAATGATATAAAGTAACATAAAAATGATAGCCAAAACACAGGCTACACCTCTTCCACAGTGTATAAAATTTAATTTAGTTTCCTGTTTCCACAAGTCCTTCTCCACTCATCATTTTATGTGTTTGGCTGAAAAGAGTCCATAGCACATACACACACACACACCCACCCAGCCACACACACACACACCCAGAGACAAACGCACACACACACAAATGCTGGCACGCACACATACATGCACACACGCACACACAAATGCACATGCGCACGCACGCACACATGTACGCACGCACACGCACACACACACACACATGCACGCGCACAAAAACACACACTCTTGGTAGCCGCTGGTGTGTCTATACATCTCAAAGCAGCTACACAACTCTTTCCATTTTTTTCTTGTAACTTTTTTTTTTACATTAACATCCAATACATAAACTCTTCGTCTAAACCTATAAAAGAAAAAATATTCAAATGTGTTTTCATACATATTTATATATATATTCATATATATTATAAAATTGTGTGTAGATGAAAAAAGATGTTTTTTTTTCCTGCAAAAAAATGTAAAAAAAAAAAGAACGAAAAAATACAAACAGAAAAACAAGGCAAACGAAAAACAAAACAAAACGAAAGAAAAAAAAAAAACGAAAGAAAACAGAAAATACAAATAATCCAGTGTTCCTACACGGAGGTTTCCGACTGCAGCCGGAGCACGAACTTGTGGGACTTGGGGTCGATGAACTCCTCGGAGAGCTTGATGTAGGGCATGCCCTTGGTGGTGACCACCAGGCTGAAGTCTATGCACTTGAGCAGGAAGGCCGTGCCGTCCCTCAGGCTGCTGGTGACGGACGCCTCGCTCACCAGCGTCCACTGGCTGGCCATCCAGCGCTCGCGCCCGTACTGCAGCGTCGGGCCCGGGGTCAGGTAGCTCTCCAGGAACGCCTGCGAGAGAGGGGGGGACGAGAGGTCAGGGGTCATCCAAAGGTCATTTGAGGAGCTATTTATTTGTTATGCATCCTTTT
>NC_084997.1:26114802-26117302 GCF_963854185.1 Sardina pilchardus
GCAGAAACTCCAAACTGATAAGCTCAAAACCCCCAAAAAACATTAATTTGCACTCCTCTGTTCCACATTTCTGTAACCCCCCCACCCCGAGTGGGTCGGAGGCAGCTCCAGGTAGCTGGTGTCCGCTCCAATAAGCCTCACCGTGCCACTTCAAAAGTGCTGCACTCATCACTATGCGCATACGGGAGGAGGGCGCGCATTAATATGCGCTACGCCTCATACCAGCTTCATGTTCATATAATGGGCTCAAGAGATGGGAGACAGAGCAGTGTGTGTGTGTGTGTGTGTGTGTGTGTGTGCACGCATGTATCGGTATGTGTGTGTGTGTGTGTGTGTGTGTGTGTGTGCACGCATGTATCGGTATGTGTGTGTGTGTGTGTGTGTGTGTGTGTGTGTGTGTGTGTGTGTGTGAGTGTGATGTGTGTGTGTGTGTGTGTGTGTGTGTGTGTGTGTGTGTGTGTGTGTGTGTGTGTGTGTGTGTGTGCATGTGTGTGTGTGTGTGTGTGTGTGTGTATATGTGTGTGTGTGTTTGTGTGGTGGTGATGGTGGTGATGGTGATGGTTAAGCTAATGAATATTCACGCTGACACTATCATTAATAATTCACGAGGGGGTGGATGGGTCGAGTAACTTTTTTTTTTCGGTGCTGAAGCTGCTGGCGGCTGCGTTCGGCGCGTCTCCGCACTGCACTGTTGTGCGCATGTTAAACAGCACTGGTGCTTAGTAATGCATGATTTCACGTTAAGAACTCCAGGAATGGGATCACGAGACCCACGGAGCTAAACGCCTTGGCCTTTCCGATTTCACGGCCCAATTTTCCCCCCCGTTCCGTTGTGGAACAGTTGAACACCACGATCAAGCGAGCCACTCGACGAGATTAAAAAAAAAAAAAAACTCTCCAATCTGAAGTAGGTTTGGCAATTTGCCGATGAAAAAAGCTTCAGTTGTCTTTTTTGGCTCGACTGCTTTGATGTGGTACTCGCTCTCTCTCTCTCTCTCTGAGTGGAGCCAGTATTTTGTTGAAGAGCTCCGCACAGAAAATAAGTTATAGCGCGGCTTTGCAAAGAGCTGAGTGCTGCGATTGTAAAAAAAAACCTCTACTCCTCCCTCCCTCGCTTTTTTAGTTCTTTTCTTTTTCTTTTTCTTTCTTTTCCTCTTCCCCCACTCGCTTTCTGTTGTTTGAATTTCCACGGTCTGGAAAACATCCATCCGAATCGACGGAGGAGTGTCCGTGAAAATTCCCCTCCGAGAGAGAGAGAGAGATAGAGAGAGAGAGTGATAGAGAGAGAGAAAGAGAGAGAGTGATAGAGAGAGAGGTTTGTTTGAGGACAGAGCAGAGCAGAGGAGTGACGTGCTAAACTGTGAAGACACTGAACATTAAACACACTCAAAGCCTGAGAGAGCTGCTCTTACTGTAAGACCCTGCTCTCGCTTAAACGCACACACACTTTCTAACATGTTTACACGGTCTGAAATGACACAAACACAACCTGCATCATACTGTGTGTCTGAATTCACATCCATGAATCAAGCACGTGGGTGTGTGTGCAAATACAAAAACCACAAACACACACGCATACACACACACCACACATTCACATACATTCCAAGCAGTCATTTTGCCTGGAGGGGCACTTAAACTCTTGACATCAGCCTAGAGTGCAACATGAGAAGTAGGACAGGCAGAGAGAGAGAGAGAGAGAGAGAGAGAGAGAGAGAGAGAGAGAGAGAGAGAGAGAGAGAGAGAGAGAGAGAGAGAGAGAGAGAAAGAGAGAGAGATAGAGAGAGAGATAGAGAGAGGGAGAGAGAGAGAGAAAGCGAGAGAGAGAGAGATAGAAAGAGAGAGAAGGCCGAGAGCGGGATGTGGAGAGAGAGAGAGAGACAGAGAGAGAGTGAAAGAGAGAGAAGAGGAAGAGAGTGGGATGGGGAGAGAGAGAGAGAGAGAGAGAGAGAAGGATGGGGAGGGAGAGAGAGAACAAGTGTGAAAGTGAGAGTTGTAAAGGAATGTTGGGGTCAAACAGCCCAAAAAGAACTGGAATGTATTTCTGGGTGTGGAGTGGGTGAACATTCATTCCATAATGAATTATTGATGGCCCCAAAACTTCCTTACACTCACACATGCACACCCACGCTCACACAGACACACAGAGACACACACTCACGCGCGCATACACACACACACACACACACACACACTCTCTCGAGGCCTGGCAGAGGCCAGGGGGCACCAAATAGCTTGGATTTCCACACCGGTACTCTGGAGGCTGTGTTTGCACAGGCTGCTGGGAAGGTTTTGGTCCTCCAGGGGAGCAGAGAAGATCCCTTGATGATGGCACACTGGCTTTGGGGAAAGAAGGGAGAAGGGAATGCTCTGGCACACACACACACACACACAGACACACACACAGACACACACACACACACACACACACACACACACACACACACACACACACACACACACACTCAGACACACACACACACACACACACACACACACA
>NC_084997.1:26167302-26172302 GCF_963854185.1 Sardina pilchardus
GTGATAGAGAGAGAGTTCTAGAAACAGAGAATGATGAAGAGAGAGGAGGCAAAGAGAAAAGCATGACAGAGGTAGACAGAGACGGACTGAAAAAAAAAATCATAAATCAATGCTGAACAATTCAGACTTGAACATCACCACTTAAACACATGTGTTCATGAAACGTGTATGAACAGATAGACAAGGACTGATAGACTGACAAAGAAAGAAAGAAAGAAAGAAAGACAGAAAGAATGCAAGAGAGACAGAAAGAATGAAAGATAGAAAGAACTAAATAAAGAAAGAAAAAAAGAAAGAAAAGAAAGAAAGAAAGAACAAACAAAATGAAGAAAGAACAAGAGAAAGGAAGAAAGAGAGAGATGAGTGTGTGTGCTGGCGTAGTCACCTGTGTCTGTGGGACCCCCGCGAGCGCCCGGAGTAGTAGGAGTACCCCGAGTAGGTGGACTCTGTGTCCATGGCGATGGTGTCCGCGCCGCCTGATTGGCTGACGGCCGCGCTCAGGTCGCTGGGCGGGGGTTCGCTGGACGCGCTGAACGGGAGCTTGTGGGCGGTCTTATCCGGGACCAGGCGGAGCTCGCTCAGGAGATTGACAGATGAGGGGTTGTGTCTGTCGTCAATGGTGATGGAAGCGGCCCAGGGGGCTCGTTAGTGCACAATATCCACCTGAAAGAGGATACAGAGAGAGAGAGAGAGGGTTAACCGTGTGTCCTCACCTGTGTGTGTGTGTGTGTGTGTGTGTGTGTGTGTGTGTGTGTGTGTGTGTGTGTGTGTTTGTCCGTGTGTGTGTGTGTGTGTGTGTGTGTGTGTGTGTGTGTGCATATGACCATATGTACAACTATGCAACTATGTCGAAGTTGCATCCTAAATGTACATATGTGTGTGTGTTTGTGTGTGTGTGTGTGTGTGTGTGTGTGTGTGTGTGTGTGTGTATTGTATGTGTGTGTGTGTGCCCCTCAAAACACGTGTACAGTCATGAGTGACTAGTGGCCTGGCCCGTGCTCTATTGAGCAGGGAGAGCACCCACTGTAGCCACTGTATCTACTATCCAATTAATCACATTAACGCCCGCCACAGCAATCAATAACATGGATCACACACAAACAAACTAACACACACACACACACACACACACACACACACACACACACACACACACACACACACACACACACACACACACACACACACACACACACACACACACACACACACACACACACACACACACACACACACACGCACACACGCACACACACACACACACACACACGGACATTACCGCAGCAGCAAGAGATCAATATGCCTCTGTCAGGTCCGAGCAGACCAATTCAATCCTGCCCTCAATCCTCTGCTATGAGAAGAGTTTAGCATGGCTTTAGCAGGTGATAATGTCCAGGCCTACAGGAGGTCTTTGATGTGGTGGACTCTGGCGGTCTCTGGCTAAGAGTAACATCTTTTTTTCCAATTCATCTCAAACCCTTCACTGAAGTTGTTGAGTGCTTCACAAGTCCTAAACCGTATCCCTGAGAGTGTTTGAAGATTATTGCACGACAAGAGCCCAACAGAACACACTCAAGTACTTTGTAAGGACTACTCAAAATGTTTCAATATTTCACTGACCTCAAACAAGCAGGCACCGTGCCCACTTATAGGGTGCATGTAAGTACTGCTAAAATATTTCCAACATGTTACATAAAGACCTAGATTCATATCTTTTAATGGTGCTTCATGGCACCATCTTGTTTGAAGATTCTAGTTCCATATTCCATGAGGGGTTCTGATTCCGTACAGCATGACCGAAAGGCTCTTCCTCTGCACCTAACCAGGAATAGCAGTAAACCCAGCCCAGTGTGTGTGTGTGTGTGTGTGTGTGTGTGTGTGTATGGAGTGTGTGAGCGTGGAGTGTATCAGTGTGTGAGTGTGGAGTGTGTGATTGTGTGAGGAAGTTCCCGGCTGACAGGAGGGGATGCGCAGCTGTTCACAGTGCACTCTGGGTCAGCATGATTGATGAGGACAACTCCTTTTATTCCTGTTATTCAGAACGCACAAAGGCTAATCCAGCCTTTCATTACTGAACATGTACACACACACACACACACACACACACACACACACACACACACACACACACACACACACACACACACACACACACACACACACACACACACACACACACACACACACACACACACACATTATACCCGCATACACACACACACACACACACACACACACACACACACACACACACACACACCTGTAAGAGGATTTCCATCTTTCAAAATGAGATCATGACCGAAGCCTGGCTATCCTCTGAAAAAGGAAACCAATCTCTTAAAAATAAGCCGTCCGAGATGACAGAAGCGAGGATGACGACGATTACGGCGATGACCAAGATGTCAACCCCAAAATGACAGCCCCCCCCCCCCCACCGCCATCCCCGCAAGCCCCGTCCGTCCAGCCAGTCCCTCTCCAAACGGACAATAGGTCAGTCAGCTTGTGCTGAAAGGCCCGTCATTAAGATAACCCACTTATCGGCACAGGGCTGCCCAACGTCATGTGGCCTTTGAAGATAAGCAGAGAGTCAGCGCGGAAAATATGATTTCTCCCTCTCCCTCTCTCTCCCTCTCTCTGTCTCTCTCTCTCTCTCTTTCCCTCTCTCCCTCTATCTCTCCTTCTCTCGCTCACTTTCTCTCTCTTTTTGCCCGCATTCGTCAAATTGGAGAAAGATGTGTTCCCATGTGAGTGAACTCATAAAACATCCAGAGGAGGGACGGAGGGACGGAGGGAGGGAGGAAGGGAGGAAGAGAGGAAGGGAGGGAGGGAGGGAGGGGGAGGGGGATGAAAAGAATGAAATGGAGAGATATAAATTAAAGAGTGGAGACAAAGACTGATCAAATGATAGAGTGTTAGAGGGGTCAGAGCGAGGAAATGAGAGAGAGAGAGAGAGAGAGAGAGAGAGAGAAGATGAGACAGGGAGGAAAATAGGGAGAGAGCCGGGAGATGGAGAAGAGAGAGAGAGAGAGAGAGAGAGGAGACATGATGAGAGGAGGAAATAAGAGAGGGCAAAAGGGAGGGAGCAAAGAGAATATGGGGGGGGGGAAGTAAAAAAAAAGCATGGTGTGTGAGAGAGAGGGAAAGGGAGACTGAGAGGAACAGAGAGACAGAGAGAAATAATGATGGAGAGAGGGGGAAGAAGATAGAAGTGGAAAAGGGGTGGAAAAGAGAGGGAGATTAAGAGAGGCGGATGAGGATGGAGGGAATTGATTGAGAGTGGGGGTAAAGGAGATATGAGAAGAGGGGGAAACAAGAGAGGAAGAGGAATGGAGGATACAGGATAGAGGGGCATGGATGGTGTGAGAGAGAAAAGCAGAGAAAGAAGGGGAAAGAAGACAACACATGGAGATGGGGCACAAGGAGAGGTTAGTAATGAGAGAGAGGGGAGGGAGAGAGAGAAGGAGTGAGAGAAGAGGGAGAGAGAAGAGGGAGAGAAAAGAGAGAGAGAGAGAGGGATAGAAAAAGGAGGAGGGATAGAGAGAATACAGAGAGAAAGAGAGAAGAGAGAGAGAAGGAGGGAGAAAGAAAAGGAGTGAGGGAGAAGAAAGAGGGAAGAGAGTGAGAGAAGAGAGAGAGAGCTGTGAGCTGTGTCCTTTCTCAGGCGTCTGGGTCTCAGACACTCTGCACTCTCCATCACATTATCACCCCTCATGGGCCAGACACAACAGCTGCACACGGCGGCCCCAGCACACACACACACACACACACACACACACATACTGCACACACACACACACACACACACACACACACACACACACACACATACTGCACACACACACACACACACACACACACACACACACACACACACACACACACACACACACACACACACACACAGACACACACAGACACATACAGTATACTGCACACACACACACCACATTACCAAACACAACAAACAGGCTTTAACCGACACCAGCGCATATACAAGCACAAACAACAACAGTAGTCACACATGCACATGCTAGCACTCATCAATGTTCACTGTGCTTTGCAGAGAGGAGACAGCTATCCCCAGCTGGCTTACACACACACACACACACACACACACACAAACACACTCACACACACAGCTTAAAAGGATCGAGGGAGAGACCAAATTCTTCCTGACAGAAAACAAATCTGTCCCTGTTTGTTGACCTACAACACTTCATCCTGAGACCAGACCGGCTAGCGATCTGCTTACCAAGTGTGAGTGGATTCCCCTGCTGCCTGTTTAATTGCAGGCATTACCTTCACGCCACAACAACACCTTCGTCTGTGTACGACTTAGTGTGTGTTTGAGTCGGAACCAACCGTCGTCATGTACACACGCACAAGACATGTAGGCACACACACACACACACACACACACACACACACATACACACGTACACACTTAAGGAAACGGAAACTGAAATTGAGCACATACAAATAATGCAATACACTTTCCAGTCAGCATGAGCCTGAGGATACAGGTGCTGCAAGGAGTCCTGCTGTTGAGCATCTCCAGCTGTGTGTGTGTGTGTGTGTGTGTGTGTGTGTGTGTGTGTGTGTGTGTGTGTGTGTGTGTGTGTGTGTGTGTGTGTGTGCGTGTGTGTGTGTGTGTGTGTGTTGTGTGTGTTTGTGTATGGATTGGAATAGCAGGGTAATTACTCTAATTACGTCTGGCTAATCTCATGTGTGTGTGTGTGTATGTGTGTGTGTGTGTGTGTGTGTGTGTGTGTGTGTGTGTGTGTGTGTGTGTGTGTGCCTGGCAGATGACAGGAAGACAGTTTCCCAGGAGAGGGTGAGAAAGGCCAGCAGTCACGTACTCAATCAATCACTGCAGAGTTGATGGCTTTGTTACACAACACCCAAGTGTTCTAGCTGTCTTGTTCTAGAACCTTCCAAGAAGTCCTGTGCATCACCAGAAGGTTCAGAGTACAAAACTCTTGTGTGTTCCTCTATGGAGC
>NC_084997.1:26177302-26179802 GCF_963854185.1 Sardina pilchardus
AGATTCTGATGGAATATGGTCATCTGCGATAAACACGACTGGTGTTTCCGTTAGCTGTTCAAAGCAGTGCAGTATGTAGTTCTGTTGATCAGATTGGAAACTCCCCAAGACAATCTTAGACGTAGCATGTTCACAAGCTTCACAAGCAGGGCCAAATGGGCTGCTAGTGGTGTTTGAACCTTTTTTTTCATGTTTTTAGGATGCCCGTTTTAGACCAGGGGCCAAAATCTAAATTACTGGCCAAGTAGTGTAAAGTTGGGCAACGGGCAGAGTGTCTCATCTCGCGTGAACTAAACCTATTATGTGACACATGGGAGCATTGCACTGATGCCAAAATAGTTTTACATAAACATTTATTTATATGTATTAATTTAGCAGAGGCTTTTATCCAAAGGGACCGAACGGTTTTAACCAAAGACACTTTAGAATCCATCATTCATTTTTTTTTTTGCTGCCTAACTTTTCTTCTTTGACATCAGTTTGATCATGTGAATATAGACCCCAAATTTTCCTTCACTGCTTCTCCTTTCAGTGGACTCACTAGACGGCAGCTCCTGGCCTCTCTGCTGTGCAACAGTGTGGGCTGAGCCTGTGACAGGACTCCCAGTAAATCTCCCCTCCCTGGACCCTTCATGTAGTAGCCCAAACGGCCGGTGGAATCCGGGGATTGCAGAAATGTGATCTGGAAGCCGCCACAGATAAGCATCTGCAGCATCCGGGCGTAACCCGAGCCGCAGCGGGGATTTTCTGGCTTCCACAGCGAGCGGCAGAGGAGTTTTTATCCCAACGCGCCCGCTCCAGACTGGAATCCCGCAGTCAGTCGGTACTGAGGAGGAGGAGTATTACGGGGAAGATTGAATCGTGCTTCTGAAAGCAACAAACGGCTGCATTGTGAATGTGTGTGTGTGTGTGTGTGTGTGCGTGCGTGTGTGTGTGTGCGTCTGACGGATAAAGGCGGGATATGCTGCTCACGGGATGCACCTTATGGTCTTCGCAGGTTGTTTTCGTAACACCTGAGATTTCAACATAAGGGAGACTGATCAAAGCTGTCAGATTTTCAAAACAACATATTTCAGCCCTGAAGGGTACTTTCTCAAGTCTTTACTCAATAAAAAACAAACACATTTTTTAAAGAAGTTATTGTTTTTTTTTTTTTGTTTTTTTTTAAAGAGAAAGTTTCATAGCAGGGAGGCCTCAACTAAGGGCTTTACCCACAAGAATTCCAAAAGCAGGATGACAGCATCTGATATGTAACAGTGGCTTCCTTGTCTCAGGAAATAAGAAATTATTTCATTCGTTCATCCAGAAACAATGCCATTAAGCGTGCGTAGACTAGACCATGCGTGATGCTCCAACACCATCCCTTGAGACGGACACACACACACACACACACACACACACACACTCTCTCTGCTAGGTTAATGTCGCGGTGTGTGATCTGAAGTGCAGCGAGACGGCGGTAACGCTGGAACAACTTGTGTGTGTGCAATAGGCAGCTCGGTGTGTGTAAAGGCGAAAGGTTAAACGCTCTGATGAGTAACGCTCTAGTGCCGATCTGCAACATGCCACAACGCTTCATCATCACCTGACCAACAAGAGTGACAGAGGCAGAGAGAGAGAGAGAGAGTGACAGAGAGAGGGAGAGAGAGAGAGGGAGGGAGAGAGAGTGAGAGGGGGGGGGAGACTTGGGGGGGGGGACTTCACCCACATACGGTGCATATACACATGACACACACAAACTCATGAGTCATATATGTTCATACTGTATGTGCGCTGTGTGTCTCCACTACCCAGTGGAAGGGGAAGAGATGGGGTAAAAAACTCTCTCTCTAGCTCACAGTGTTCCACAGCCATAGCGTTAGATGGTGTCTTCCTCATCCACTCACTACACGGAACCGTCTTCCTTCCTCTTCTTCTCCTCTCCCTCCTTTCTCTCTCTCTCTCTCTCTCTCTCTCCCCTCTCTCTCTCTCTCTCTCTCTCCCCTCTGGTGGCCCTGCGTCCTCTCAGCTGACCTCCCTATCATACACTATTAACATATGCACCCCCTGGACTCATTTACACACCACAGTCATACGCCTGCTGAGGGCCATACATATTCATCAATCCCCCAGACACACACACACACACACACACACACACACACACACACACACACACACACATCATGCACACACTCGCAGAGACACATACAGACACGCACACATTCCCTTACACACACATTGTTTTACAATGTGAATACAGATTTCTCCTCTCCCTTTCGTGCCACACACACACACACGCACACACACACACACACACACACATCACTACATTATCACACTCTCAAGAACACACACACACACACACCCACACACACACACACACACACACACACACACACACACACACACACACACACACACACACACACACACACACACACACACACACACACACACACACACGCACACAGTGGACTGACCACAACCTCACATTCCTAAAATATATTTTAAAAATGCA
>NC_084997.1:26184802-26189802 GCF_963854185.1 Sardina pilchardus
GGTCCACTTACTGAACCAGGAGGAAGCGGACTCGTATAAACATTCAGGTGTGAAAGATTTAAAGGGGCCACACCCGGACCGTCCCACCCTCTCACCACTAGGGCTGCAGCTCACTATTATTCACTCTCACACTTCATTCATCTGTCCATTCTTTTCTCCAATAATGGAATAGTTTGCCTGGCATGTGAGCCATTTCCAATGTCCTTTAAACACAGACACACAAATACAATCGCTAATCCGGCACGAGCGTGTATTTCTTTAGAATTGAGTAAACAGCAGCATTTAAAACCTTTGTTTACAAGATTGCTAAGTTCCTGAAAATATTTGATAAGAGTTAAATGCACCAATTTAAGTTTCATTTCACTGCTAGTTATGCTTGAAGCCGTATGTCAATGAACCATTTCCAGACCCACTCTCAATAACAACAATTGAGAAGGTCTGCGTGCTATCCAGGCTAGGATTAGTTGTTTGATCGATAACATTTCGATTTTCGACAAACCGCCTAACCAATCATCAAAATAGTCAATTAATGAATTAGTCGATTAATTGTGACAGCCCTCACCACCCATGCAGGGTACACTGATAGTTATCAATGCAATCCTAATCTATTCAATTCCATTCCATTCTAGCCATTTAAACGTCATTCAATTGAATTCAAATGAACTCCGTTTGCTCAGATGACATAGTATGATAAAATGTGCATTCTAAACATAAAACACGGATTTTAGATACAGAATGCTAAGGCATCGTGGCAACACACTTCGGATCAGAGGGAAGAAAAACTGTGTGTGTGTGTGTGTGTGTGTGTGTGTGTGCGCGCGTGCACATGTTCCCTCAGCCTCACATATCACATAACACATTTTTGTCTCCGACTTCAATGGAGGGTTTGAAATGCAAATTCAGCCAACAGAAAAATCTGAAGAAACTTTGTGTGCCATATTTCCACCATATTTTTACCATTCCATTACAAGTCGGCGGCATGAGCGAACAGAACACGGCACCTTTTATGCCCAAACCGAGCTGGAAACCCACACACACACACACACACACACACACACACACACACACACACACACACACACACACACACACACACACACACACACACACACACACACACACACACACACACACACACACACACACACACACACACACACACACACACACACACACACACGTTCTGTTTTATTTAGGGCTCCAGACTTGGCGTATTCTTTTTCATGAGTTATGCCAGCAATCATGGCTCCTTCTGGTGGGTCTTGGAAGAGGTATGAGAAGGCACCAAGATCAGGTATGTGGAAATATCCCTCACACACTGAGGAAGGCAGAACGCCGAAACGCGTCTGTGTGAATAAATGGTGACTATGCATAGTGCGGCCTTCTTTCTTGTTTTTCAATGTGGCAATATCCCAAAATGTGTGTGTGTGGGCCTTTGGTGAATTGGTCGCTTTCTTTTCACCTTTACATATACAGAATACCCTGGAATCTACAGTAGACGCTCTTGATCAAGTTTGTCTCATGACCTCATTACAGCAAATTTGTTTGTGTGATCATTTGTGTGTTTAACATTTGCTTTTTTTTTTTAATGATGACTGATGGAGGTCAATGCCAGTATTTTTGTTCTGTTATCTCCTGCCAGTATTGTGAATGTCAAAATGGTTTACTGTATCTTTTGAATAAGGTTGTGATTACAACTTCGACCCTGTATCCCTTGAGGGATAATTAACTATTTTTAATGTTGGAATAATGAGTAGAGTAATGTTCAGAAAGAATAACCACCAAAGACTAAAGACTACAAGGAAAAACTCATTTTAATTATGGGCAGCCATGCCCTTTAGAAGCATGTTCTGTCTATTTCGCATAAGTGGATACATCACACTAGGTCATGCCAGTTTGGTTTCTGAACTTTTTGGAAGGAATTTGCATGCAAAATACATGGCCTTGTTCCACCGCATATGCCCTTCATGCTTAAATGAGCTTTTGAGCTCTAATGTCCAGATTAAATGCACATATTAATTAAACTTATAATACTCGGGATATCATACAGCAATTTCAATCCACTATCATCTGAGCTCCTCCATCAATCTTCAAACACCCTGTGAATTCTGGAGTCTATCCCTTATAATTGCTAACTTAATTGGAGAAAGTTCTGGAAAAAATCAGCCTCTTATTTAGTTTTTTTTATGACTTGAAAAGTGCCTAAAATTAACCTTATAAGCAAATCTGGCCATTACATGTGACCAGGCAGGGGCACTACGTTTCCTGCCTTATTCTGGTATTAAAGCAACACTAAAGCACTTTTCCTCTTTCGCACACACGCTATTTGTTTATCCAGCAAATAACAGAAAAGGTAGAATATGTTGCATGATTTTATGAAAGTATGATGTATTGCGACATCGAAGCAAGTAAAATTTGCAGTTTCTGATGTCTCATTTCATGGAACTACAGATACACTACCCCACCTCATAAAGTTACATAGTGCGGTTATAGCCGATAGAGGGCCGCGAAGTGAAAGCAGAAGTGCCGTTCACCCTGTCACGAGTTGATGAACCGCTGAAATGATTTTGGAAACATTATTCTAAGGTACAAAAAACTCTTTATTGTTGCTTTAAGAGGTGCTCATGGGGCCATTGATTCAATGTCCTGCTGCTCGATTTTGCTAAAAATGATAATCACCATTATTTTGATCAATACTGAGATCACGAATATTCAATGTATAACACATAGTATATACAATGTCAAATACATTGTATAGACTGTACATATATACAACACAATGTATATTTAATCACAAATACGCAATGATTTTGGAAACATCATCAATTTTCTAAACTTTGAAAACACCAACAGTGGACAAGGGGTGTACTGGATTTATAACTTAAGACAAAATGAGGGCATTGTTGCAAAATGCAATGCAGCAAAATTGTCATTATATACATTTTTTATTCTGCTGTTTTCAGAATCCTTCAAAGTCATTGACGATTCATTGATTGCATTACAGCCTGAGCCTTACTATACATACTTAAAATGATCCCTAAAAAAAGCTGATGCTTTGAGTTAAAGATTATGTTGAATCAATAAACAAGAGTAAATTATGAAATGCTTACAGTATGTTGGGGCACATCAGTGGACTCAAATACTCAATATTAAATATCAAAATATCAAAATATCAACACTTCAGGAGCACAAGGTGTGAATAGATAACTTTAGAGTAAAAAAGGTAACCAAAGTTTGGACGATTAATTAGAAATACACAGAGAACATCATATCTCACCTTTCATCAAATGCATCATATAAATCTATTTTATTAGGTGTGTCTGGTCATAATTGGTTGCGAATATTAATTTCCCCAAAGGCATTCATTGAAGTGGCTCTGCAAGACTCGCCAAAGCATAAGAAGTGATTATCATGCATGTATGGTCACCAGGAAATCTGTGCAGTGAGCATGATATTTATTTCCGGTTCTGTCCCGCAGCCCTCGAGTGAGCTCACATTCAGGAATGACCCGTCTGTGATTACACAGTTGTTCATCCAAAAGCTCACCCCTCCTTCTTTCTCTCTTTCTCTCTCTCTCTTTCTCTGTGTCTCTCTCTCTCTCTCTCTCTCTCTCTCTCTCTCTCTCTCTCTCTCTCTCTCTCTCGCTTTCTTTCTCTCTCTCTCTCTCTGTCTCTCTCTCTCTGTCCTCTCTCTCTCTCTCTCGCTCTCTCATCTTCCATGGGAATTCATCTGTCGCTTCCCAGGGCTTTGTACAAGGAGAGCGTGATTGGGTGTGAAACGGAGAGGAAAAAACGAGACAAAAGACCGTAGCTGAAAACAAAGACTGACCCCCAACAATAAACGAACCCAAACAAACAAACACTGGAACAAACAAGTACAGACACACAGTGGACAAACCCCAAACACACAAACGCAAACATTGAAACAATATCTGTTACAATCTCTCGCTTCCTTAGGCTTACACATATCCCCCCTCCCACACACACACACACACAGTTACAGCGCACGCTGTGTGTGTCTCACACATACACAGACACACACAGACACACACACACACACACACACACACATACACACACACACAGACAGATACACACAACTACACTCAAGTATCTCTCGTTCTCTCTCTCTCTCTCTCTGTCATAAGCATACACATGCAGTGTCTCTCCCCCTCCCCCTTCCCTTTTCTCTATCACCCTCTCTCTCTCTCTCTCTCTCACACACACACACACACACACACACACAGAGAGTCTTGCTCTCTCTCTCTCTCTGAAACATACACTCTCTCTTCATTAGTCATGCTGTGTTTGCTTTGGCTCACAGCGGCAAAAAAAAGAAAAGGGAGCAAAAGGAAGCTCCCGTATCAATCGCTCCATCTTTCCCCGCGGCGGAACAAGGCTAATCCTCCTGCCCGGAGAAAAGAGCGCAGGCAACAAAAGGCAGAGAACGAGACAGAGTGACAGATCAGGGAAATGGAGAGAGAGAGAGAGAGAGAAGGGGAGAGGGAGAAAGGGGGGCAGAGATAGTGGAAGAGAGAGCTAGAGGATGAGGAAATCAAGGAAAGAATGACAAGGCAAGGTACAAAGACAGAGAAAGGAATAAAAGAGAGAGAGAGAGGAGAGAAAGAGAGGGATGAGAGACAGTAGAGGAGAGAGAGAGAGGGTGAAAGAGAGAGGAGGAAAAGAGGGATGGTGGGAGAGCAGAGGAGAGGATAAGAGAGCGGTAGTGGGACAGTGGATCACACAGCAGCCCCCCAGACGTCCAATCACACAGCAGACGGGCATCAGGACTGGCACAGGGTGACGCCCTGGCATGGCGTCCCTCTGCACATGCTCAAACCACTCTAACATGCTCTCTCTCTCTCCCACACACACACACACACACACACACACACACACACACACACACACACACACACACACACACACATACAGTATGAACACACGCACACACTTCTACGTATCATAAACATAGAGAAAGAGACACACACATGTAAAACA
>NC_084997.1:26194802-26212302 GCF_963854185.1 Sardina pilchardus
ATCTGGCCCTTTCACTGCTAACACACAGACTCTCACTCAACCCACTGAGATACATCAGACAGAGAGAGAGAGGGAGAGAGAGAGAGGAAGGGAGAGAAAGAGGGAGAGAGGAGGAGTGTAAGGGGGAGGGAGAGAGGGTGGGACAGACTGAGAGAAAACGAAAGAGTGAGCAATTGGGAGACAGGAAGAGAAAGAGTGCATTCATAGACTCTGACAACACACACACACACACACACACACACACACACACACACACACACACACACACACACACACACACACACACACACACACACACACACACACACACACACACACACCGAAAACACGGTGTGAAGACTGCTGTTAAGCTGTGTTTAAAATGTTCTTCCTTGTGCAAACACATGCACGCCATTTGCCTCTCCAAGCCCTGACTCCGGCCAGTAAAGAACCCTGTTGTAAACCATCCACTCTATGCATCCCATCAGATCTCTCTAGGACCCAGGGGAAAACACCTGACGAGTTATGCAGAGTAGTAGGGATCCAATCAACCAACAGTAATCAAACTAATTAAATGAGCAAACTCAATTCCAAACAACACAGGAATGCCGCACTTATTAATTTGCATCGCTCCTCGCTATTTACCCAGCATGCTCTAGGAGGTAATATTAATATACTATACTGTCCCTTTATTACAACTCACTGTTCTGTATGAAAAGCACAAGGAGGGAGCAGGGCTGTGTTAATCTGACACTGAAGGAAGTGTGTAAAGAAGGCAGTGGGATACTAGGCGTGGTGGAGTATGTGTGTTTTGTAGCCTAGCGGCTAACCAAAATGAGGCGGGACTAGCCTACTATGCTGTTAGAGCATATAAATCTGACATGGTAAGCATTTACGTGTTATAGAGGCTACACAGAGGTGTAAAAGTCCAGCTTCAGGAAGTGAACGAACGTCCTGCCACATTTTAGTCCTAACCATTCACTTATCCCTCGTCCCTAATTCTGATTCTAATTGAATTTCTTGAATTTCCCCTTGGGGATCAATAAAGTATCTATCTATCTATCTATCTATCTATCGATCTAATTATTCTTAAACCACGTAGGCTACATCAGCTAATTAGTGAGCTCAGCTGTGTCAAGCGCACATGTAGAACCAATGCATGGCAGGACTTTTACCTTCTGAAGCTGGACTTTTACATCTCTGGTTATGATGCAAACTTTGCTCGGAACACTGCTGTCAATGTGCACAGCTTGCAAGAGCCCGTCAACACACAGTTCACCCGTTTCCTGTTTTGTTTAAAGGTAACAGAGCTTACAGAGTTGTTATGGGCACATTCCTCAAATTTTAAGTCGGCTCAGAACTCACATTAGACTCGTTTCCAAGCTCCGACTTTCCATGCATTCCAGGTTTCAGGCCTGATGCAAACACAACAGCGTGGTGGTGACTCATTGATGGGTTTTCCCACTAGCTGTTGCTGACTCGCAGTCATTTTTAACAACTGTCTTTTGTTAGGAAAAAAAAAGGGTTGGGACTCAGAATTACCTCTTCAAGTAGTGTTCCAGTGCAATGCCCCTTGTTGGATGTACTGTATCTATATTCTGCGTGCTCTCGAAGGCAGCATTAAAAGTGTAGATGCCATGTTACTGGGTCAATGCACAGGGCATGTAACTGAAGTAGTGTAACAGTTTTATAAGACTGGTCTAGTAATTTCAAACGTACTGTATATGCACCACACCGTATCACGTCCGGTGTGGTCAGATCCATTGATTATAGTGAAGGAATTGTTGCAGCAGACACTACTACGACACAATACCTCTTGTTCAAAAACAGCACCAGAAAACAGTCTAAAAGCAGTAGGCCCTACACACTGAGGAAGTATACATGGCGTCTTTGTTTGATTCGGTGTAGGCAAGCACAGGCGGTATAATGAGGATCCTTCTTAACGCCATTCTAGCAGGGTTTACTGAATAACAAGGACTTATGTCTCTGGCACACGGCACTTCTCTACTCTTGCTCACTCCCCAAATCTCTCTCCCTCTATCTCTCTCTGACTAACTCTCTCTCCCTCCCCGCCTCCCTCCCTCTCTCTCAACTCACCCTCTCACTCTCATTCACTCTCTCTGTCTTTTAGTCTACTCTCTCTCTTTCTCACTCTCTCTCTCTTTCACACTAACTGACTCTTTCTCTCTCACCTCACCCTCTCACTCACTCATTCTGTATCTCATCCCTCTCTCATTTTCTTTCTCTCTTTCTCTTTTCCCCCTTTCCTTCTATCCATCCTAATGTAGGTCTAGAGGCTGAAAAATAGCTGCCCGCCTTGCCTTTCTCCCCTCCCCTCCCCTCTCTCCCCTCTCCTCTCCTCTCATCTCTTCCCCTCCCCTCCCCTCTCTCCCCTCTCCTCTCTTCTCCTCTTCTCTCGTCTCCTCTCCTCCCATCTCTGTGACTGCCTGCATGGCTGGCTGTGGCAGGGACTGTGGCCGCGGTATGAAATCATTTAAAGTCGGTCCATGCCCTCTGGACTGGCGATGACACACTAAAGGAACAGGGGACCCATGGAGCGCGTTCACGCAGAGTAGCGCTGCACACAGCGCTCGCAGGAGCCGCCGCCACGCTAAACCATCAAAAGCACCGGTTTTAAAAGGTGAACAGGACAGTGAGGGGTGGCCTTTAGTGTGTGTGTGTGTGTGTGTGTGTGTGTGTGTGACTGTGTGTGTGTGTGTGTGTGTGTGTGTGTGTGTGTGTGTGTGTGTGTGTGTGTGTGTGTGTGTGTGCGCTTGTGCATGTCAGAGGGGGGTGATGGTCACTCGTGAACCACCGACTGGTTTAAACAAACACAGAGACCACTCGCCTGAACACAAATGACTGTCCGACTTACTGACAGGCACTCAACTACCAGGCTACATGCTGGCCTGAGAGAGTGACTAGCCCTCCTCTGGGTCAGTGGACACACACACACACACACACACACACACACTAAGAGAGAGAGAGACAAAGATATAGAAACAAACATATGTGCATACACACACACACAAACAAAGAAATATTCAAGAAAATGCAACAGTGTTTTATATGACAACATTTAAAAAAAAAAAAAAAAACTGTCAATGTCTCCATGGTTATAACATGACAATAGCAGTGATACTACATATGGCTGTTCTTCCGACAGATCCTTCACAGAACTCTCAAGGGCTCAAATCCATTCCAAACAGGGCAGCAAACATGCCTCTAGTTGGCCATTCACCTGACTGTACACATGCAGAAACACCCCACTATCTCAGTGGTCAAACAACATGCTGTTTGCTGAACTTTGGCCGTGTGAAACGCTCACACCGTTCAAGCCTAACTGACACGGAGGGCCGTGGCCTGTGTCCTACAGTAAATATCATAGTGACAGGCCCCGGGCTAGTGGCCTACCACACATCCATCTCTTCTGGTTATGAGGGGATTATATGTCTCTTCCATATCTGATTATAAACACCTCCCTTCCCCCCTCTTTCTGTGTGTGTGTGTGTGTGTGTGTGAGTGTGAGTGTGAGTGTGAGTGTGAGTGTGAGTGTGAGTGTGAGTAGTGACTGTGTGTGTGTGTGTGTGTGTGTGTGTGTGTGTGTGTGTGTGTGTGTGTGTGTGTGTGTGTGTGTGTGCGCGTGTGCATGTGTGCGTGTGTGCGTGTGTGTGTGTGAGAGAGTGAGTGTGCCTGCTTCTCTGCCTGCATACCTACATCTCAAACATACATCAATTTCTAATTTCCTGTTCTTCCATTGTGGGGATCTGTGATAATAGACCCCAGATCCACGGATGTAATACTTCTAACAATAAATTTGCAAAGGCATTCTGTGGGGATTTAGCGGTGACTGGTACTGTTGGGAGCCTAGATCGAGCCTAGTTACTTAAGAAGGGCTCTTAAAGAATCAATGTAACCACTTTAAATTCTTACATGAAAGGCTTTGATAACATGATAAACACAGGATTTAAGAGTAAAAGCAACCCCTCAATCCGTCTTTAGAGTCCAGACTGAAATAAAAGAGATTATGTATCTTGTCTGCAGATCTTCACGTCTATCGTTATCTGTTCAACTTAGTTTACAGTTTGCAGAAGGCATTTGGCGATAAGAGACACCTGGAACAACTCAACCAGAGCCTCGTATTCACGGTTGACACGGTCTGAGAGCGCAGTTTTCAGGCGATACTTGTCCTGATATGCCACTTAGAACTGAGCTCGGTCTATTTAATAACTATGCGAGGGGACTGCTCCACCCAGCAGCGTTCCCAGTCTGACGCCCTACCTGTCTTTCACCGCTGCCAAACCGGGCTTCGGAGACAAGAAACGCCCAGGTCGCCCTCAGGCCTCTGTTTCAATACCCCACTCCCTTTCAAATGACACGCTAACAAACACTGCCTTTTTTTCTCTCACAAGATGAGCCCTATTCCTGTGTTCAAAGGCATGGGGTAGGCAGGGAAGATTGGATTCGCATAGCTTCAGAGGCAACGGCAGCAGCATGGCCGCGACGCTTGTTTGGTAGCCACCCAAATAAAGAGGAATGCCAAGCACGCTCGGCTCACGAAAATACATTAACTAGCCGGCACGAGATCAGCTTTTCGCATATTTTCGGCCATAAATCTGTCTGAAACATTAACATAACACAGACTAGGCAGACGTTTGAAAAACGCCAATGGTTTCGATAACACAACCGGCAGACGCATCTGCTCACTGGAGTAGAAGAGACAACAGGCTTCAGGGTGTAGTGCTAGGTGTATATCGTTTGTTCTGACACAAATAATGCAGGCTACAGTGTAACATGCTATAGCCAGCGTCTTCCCCGGTAGTCTATACCGAGAGTACATTCCCTTTTAAATATTCAAATTATGTTAGGCTCGACTTCACTCATCCACCTAGTTCTCGACAACCTGTGACATGAACTTATATTTTATAGAACAGTAATCAAACGCGACAGACGTTTAACATTAAAACACTGCGCCGGACACTAAGCTATTTAACCTATTTTTTCAAGCGCAAGAACATCTAACACCGACAACTTAGAACTTTAAACGCTTGCATTCAACCGTGAACTGCGTTTCATGCCGAAAGGCGAATGCTAGACTAATCCTCGACCACACCAGCACCAACGCGAGTCATACAGAATACGGGAGAAAAAAAAGCATGATTAGAATGCTCAAAACTCACCTTCGCGCTAGGGTACCATTCCCTCCTATCGGAATATGGAGAAACGTCCAAGTACAGCGACGGGCAGAACTCACACATGACACACAAAAACGGACCTACAGTAGAACAGCACTTCTCACAGTCAGACAGACTAGCAGGGGGCAGTGAAGAGTGGCAGCCCAAAAGCGATGCAGTGGCACGGCGGCGCGCTAGGGGGGAGTAACGTCTGCAATTAACTGGGCCCCCCAAATTGGAATAGTTTAATTAATCATACAGCGCAGTCGCAGTAGCGCCAACGAATAACAAAGAACGATGGGTTGAAATGTTACAGTAATGTTGTTGTGTTGAGGGAACAAATATGTATTAAAACCATTCTTCCTTCTTTTGCTGTATTTTGTGTCTTTCACGTCTGCTCTGAGAACGTCACATTTGGCATCTACACGTTTTCTTTTCATTTCTTTCCATCAAGCAGATGTATATATATTGTATAATTTAGATTCCTAGATTCCTTTTACAGTTATATTATTATTCCACTTGCCAGCAATTGTCTTCTGGGTTAATTAAAGACACACACATATGTGCGCGCACACACACACACACACACACACAGAGAGAGAGAGAGAGAGAGAGAGAGACAGACAGACAGACAGACAGACAGACAGACAGACGCGCGCGCGCACGCACACACACACACACACACACACACACACACACACGCGCGCGCGCGCAGTAACCCTACTTGTTTTTCTCTCTTTCCACCTTAATCAGCTTGACTCAGCCAGCCAGCTTCTCCTTCGCTGGTTTGCCCTGCAGTTATTAACCTGTTCTCCAACCTCATAAAACCGATTGAGAATTGAAACCGACACACACAAAGTGGTGTGTGTGTGTGTGTGTGTGTGTGTGTGTGTGTGTGTGTGTGTGTGTGTGTGTGTGTGTGTATGAGTGTGTGTGTGAGACTATGTGTGTGAGAGCCACTTGAGTACTATGATGCATGATCGGGTCGTGGCATTTGCCTTATATTTTGACAAAGCATACTGTCGTATGATTCATCAGTCAAGTCTCAGTAGGTCAAGTCATTCTCCTCTCTTCATCTTTCCTGTGCTCTCACATTCCCTCTCTCCCTCTCCTTTTGTCCATCCCCCTCTCTCCCTCTCTTTTTCTCTATCCCTCTCTCTCGCTTTCAGTCTCTGTCCTTTTCTCTGCCACCACTCTGTCCATTCCTCCACTCCCAAAAAATGTCAGGCAAGTTTTATTGAGCGAACTGCACAACAGTACTACCACAGCAATGGCCAATGTCAAAATGAATAAAGGGATATATTATGTCCCCACCACCATCACCACTACCCGCCACAACCTCTCTCTCTCTCTCTCTCTCTCTCTCTCTCTCTCTCTCTCTCTCTCTCTCTCCCCCTCTCTCACTGTTTGTCTCTGAGTTACTGTAAGCACAACTGAAGAGCTGTATGAAAGCACTGGGTTTTTAAACATTGAGGCTTTTACTGTAATACTCCCTTTCTCTCTCTCTTCCTTTCCCTCTCTCTCTATTTCTCTCTCTCTCTCTCTCTCTCTCTCTCTCTCTCTCTCTCTCTCTCTCTCTCTTGCTCCATTCGAGACATAGTACGCGGTAGCCTAGCTGGCCTGATGCCCTGGGCTGGTTCTGTGCTCAAGCATGTAATCCTGTGGCTCCATGAGAGTGAGTGTGAGTGTCTGGGGCCTGGGTCTGCAGTCCTTTTTATCCATGCCAGTGTGTGTGTGTGTGTGTGTGTGTGTGTGTGTGTGTGTGTGTGTGTGTGTGTGTGTGCGCGTGCACGGCTGCACGCATGTGTGTGTGTGTGTGTGTACGCATGTGTGTGTGTGTGTGTGTGTGTGTGTGTGTGTGTGTGTGTGTGTGTGTGTGTGTGTGCACATGTGTGTGTGTGTGTGTGCACATGTGTGTGTGTGTGTGTGTGTGTGTGTGTGTGTGTGTGTGTGTGTGTGTGTGTGTGTAGGTGTGTAGGTGTGTGTGTGCTCCAGTTGGTCAGTTAGTCAGTCGGTCGGTCGGTCAGTCAAGAGGCCGGTCACCACCAGTCATTCAGGCAGTCAGTGTGGTGCCCGCTGCCTGGGGAGATAAGAGCAGAAAGGGACCTCTCCTTCAGCTGCCTGTCAGGCACACACTCAGCCTGCACTCTGTGGGGGGCCAAGAGGTGTGCTGTGATGGTCGCTGATATACAGGCACACACACACACAAACACACACACACACACACACGCACATAAACACAAACACACACACATGCAGACACACACACACAAACACACACTTGTAAGTGCACACAAACATGCACACACGCACACACACACACACGCACGCACACACACACACACACACACACACACACACACACACACACACACACACACACACACACACACACACACACACACACAAACAAACACACACATACTGTATATGAGTGCACACAAACTCTCTCTCTCTCTCTCTCTCTCAGGAAAGCACCACTGAAAACTGTAGGAAATCAATGGAGCGTAACATCATCAAGAATAAAGGAATAACGTAGGTTTCTAATAATAATAAAGCTATCTCTTAATCATCAATGTCAGAAATGTACCCTTTTTGAAAATGATTCAACAAATGGTCAACACACACACAAAACAAATAATGTATTTATTGAGTGACACAGTTGCTTCGCTTTACAGCCTTGTTTCTTCATATCTCAAAATATTTGTCATCTGATGACAACATAAAGATAGGGTGCTGTGCGCCCTCACGTGGTCATAGTTACACATCACAGTTTTCCCGACAGGAACGCTTTGGGTTGGGGTCTGGGGGACGTCATGGGTTGCATGACATTGATAAAGCTATTATAGGGATACTGTGGGACATCATGAATCACAACTTTTCAATACAAAGGGAAAAAAGATATCATGTGCGTCGTATGATGTTGGTGCATGAGCCATACAGTTTCTAACCAATGTTTTAAAAGTCCTGTTATTATCATTTTAGGCATAAGACGCTTTGGGGTAGCCTAAGGTGTATAGGCGATACTCTCGACGTAATGATATGAGCTGAAAGTAAAATACTGTGTGTACATAATACATATTTACTGGTGTCATCCTGAGATCTTAGACTGATGCTTGGTTCGGGTATAGCCTAGATTTTCCCTTTCACGACCAAACGAGGGCGCCCTCACTCTTCAAATGCTCGCTTCTATATCCACCTGCCATGAACAACGCTTGGTGTGACGTTCATGTAAAGTCGACTTTTGACAAATCAGTTCCTGGACGTACTTAAATGTGTAACCTACGTATTCAACTGTTATTCAAATATGGAGTGAGGATTTATTTTTAAGGCGCAGGCCTACACCAGAACACAGCTGGCTTGCTTGGGCTGGCCTTAAGCAAACGCCTAGGCTTTGGTCCACTTTACGTCTGAACACGACCATCATAGTCTTTTTTTTTATTGGTTCATCAGATTAAGTTGCATTATGCGTTCAGCCAGCGCTGGCCCTGCGCTATGTGCGAAATGTCACACATAAATAGGCTGAAATTTGATCATATGCCCGAGTAGGCATGCTGTAAATGTGTCGCGGGCGAGAAAACTGGCGTTGTCCTGTCACCGGTTTGATGAATTCGTGAATTTGTTTAATCGAATCACCGCGCAGATGGTCTCTATTGAGCGCGTGAGGTGGGCCCGCGGGATGCTGGGGTTTGATCACTGAATGCGGCCCCAGACCCTCCGTAACCTCCCATATGCGCGTGGCAGTGGTTTTGTGTGACTTTGTGGGAGAAAATGAAAATGCAGACACTCCATCTCCATAAATCGAAGCTTTGTACTCTTATAATTATAGCCTACACCCTATGCGTTCACGGCATACTGTGGTGGTGATCAAAGACCAGGCCACAGTCTCTTGGTCCCATAAAGGCCTTAGCCAGCACATTATTTTGGGTGTATAGCTAAGTCATTTGAATTTCAGTCGTTTTGTTTGATCTTACATAAACTAAACTATCTAGGCCTAGGCTACCTGAATCAAAGACACTGAAAAACAAAGTCACACTCAAGCAACTCTAACAGAAGTTTGACTCAGCTATCTCGAGTCAGAGCATCTTGTCTCAGAATATTTTCGTTAGCCTACACACTTGAATAAAATTATTTTGGTAGGCCCATTTTATCGTTAAAAATGTTAATAGTCTGTGCGCTCACGTCCGTTCGCGGCAAATCTGTCGGACGTGTCCAACTGTTTAGCGCGTGTACAGATGGTCAAAGAGCCAGCGCGTGCGGGTCGCATTGTGAGGAGTGTGTCGTTCTCTATGCGCGAGTTAATTAGAACAGACTGTCTCCCTTTTTCCTCCCCTTTTCCATCTCCTCTTTTCTTCACTGTGTGTTCCCCTCTCCCCTCCCTCCCAACCATCTCTCTCTCTCTCTCTCTCTCTCTCTCTCTCTCTCTCTCTCTCTCTCTCGCTCCTCTGTCCCTCCTCGGCCCATTTCCATCTGTCTGCAGACAAAAGGGCCGCGAGGCCGGCTCGAGCCCGGGGACCCTGCTGGTGAAGTGGGCGGGAATAATGCGCTGCCTCCTCGCGGCTGCATTTCAACACATGGATCCAGCCTTTTGTGTCATATTGAGGCTTGCAACGAAGAGCGGGCACTTCACAAGCGCAGCTCTCAGCACGGACAGAAAGAGATGGAGGTAGAAGCCATACGGCGAAGTAGACCAGAAGTGGATGCGGGCACTTTGAAAAACCGTTCTAATTCTAATAATGGTGAAAAAAAACCACACAGACACACACAAGTAAAAGAAAGGTTGTGATTCTGAGGCACAATAGTTGCAGGGTATTTCTTTATTCCCGTAGACAGATGGACATATGGTTGTGTTTTTGTTGTGGTCGGACCTAAGCAAGAGGAAATGTTGGCATAAAACACAGACTACATAAAAGACATCCCTGGCCCACATTGGCTGGAACAGAAGGAGATTGCGTCTAAACACACACTACCTGAGCGTTCTGCAAATCAGTGGTTGCCGCTAATAGAATAAGGCTGGCTGCTTGACAGACAGGCTGACATATGGTATCTCAGAAGGGCTCAGCGCCATTACATAATCCTTAGGACACACACTGGCAATATGGCGCTTTCTCACACACTGACATACATAGCCCAAGCTTCTGTGAAAAGGCCTGGCGTCAGCAATGTTGGTTTTTCTTTTCCTTTCCCCCCTGTCCACTGCTTCTTTTCTTTCTGTGTTTTAATTTCAGTCAAAGCCTCTCTTTTAGTTTAGTTCATGCGGAAGTGTGTGTGTAAAACACCCACATCCACTGGAAGGCCTAATAAAACCTACAAATATTTTATTTAATCTTATGAATGACAAGTTTTCGTATGTGTAATTTGCTTAGTTAATCTACGCCTATCAACAAACAGGTTTTTAGAACACCTTCTCGAAAGCACATGATTTTAGCTGCATGGTCAGAAAGGGATGAGTGTTGTTTTTTTAATCATCTGAAGAGTTCATTGGAAACAGGATAGCTATGCATATTGTGATGTAGGCCTAAATGATGCACACCATTTGATGTCACATTTGTCCTGAAACTGAATTGGCCTACTGAATCATAAATAGCGTAAGTTATCTGTTTCTGCCAATGATCAACAGGCTCATGTGATTTTTACACAGTACCAGTGGTGCTGAAAGCAGGGGGGGGGGGGGGTATTTTCTGAATAACACAAAAGAAAAACAGAGAAAAGGGTAGGTAAAGAAGGAATGACAATTTTCTCACAAAAAAATTGCAGCCTAATCTGTAATAGGCCTACACTATATTGAGTGAAAGTTCGAAAGATTGTGTCCTTTCATGGTTTGCATTTTCAGTAGACCTATTTCAATGAACATGGGTTTCTCTGATGTCGCCGAGAGCAAACTCAACTTAGAAGGTTGTGTGTGGATGCCTTTTCCCAGACATTATACACAGTAACAGCTCGTAATCAATACACCACACTCTTCTCTTCCGTTTTTGATTAAATAAATTATTTCACACATTTCCTCCTTAAGAGATGTGTCATTTTGACACAAAATGTGTGTGCTCAGGGACGACACGATTTTGTGTTAATTTCTTGTAGCTACAAAAACAATATAAACAAGCAAACAAAAAACAAAAAGTTACATATTTTTGTAGATACACATTCTGTTTGTTGTTTTGAGATGGCTGAACTCTGTTTTTCACCAAGCCAGCCACACAATTGCTGTGTTGAAATTGACACAAAATGTGTCGTCCCTGAGCACACACATAAGTGTGTCAAAATGACACATCTCTTCTTAGAGTGTATAGGCAAGCGGTTATGCCACATGGCATAGATGAGGGCTTGTCTCCATAAATGTACAGAATTAGTCGGCTATTACAAGAACAGAAAAAGTACAGAAGTGGGTAGCCTATGTTTTTAAAGGAATGTCCTGTTTCCCCGAAATCACATGATTTCAGACACTTTTATTGTAGCCTAACTTTGACCTAATCGATAATAATGTTCATACCGTATAGCCACATGAACATATAACCCTCCCCACGGTTATCATTAGGCCTATAGTTGAAAATTAGGCCTACTTTTTATTTTTATACATTCTCTACGCATATTCTCGAACCTTTCTCTGTTTTTCCTCACTCTCTCTCTCTCACACACACACACACACACACACACACACACACACACTCTCTCTCTCTCTCTCTTTCTCTCTCTCTCTCTCTCTCTCTCTCTCTCTCTCTAGCTCTCTTTCTCCCTCTCTCTCTCACTCACTCACTCACTCTCACTCGGTCCCACGGGAGGCACCAGACGGACCGTAATTTGGTTGTCTTGGCTCGTCTGGAGGAACACCTGCCCCCTCTCTGGGGAGAGCGCGCCTTTATGACGCGAGAGCGGAACGGAGCTGCAAACTCACGCCCGGAGTTAGGCTCTCCCTCACCGGCACAGGCTGACCGCGGCCACGCCGCTGCCCCTCTGGATGCGTTACCCGGTTGTAATGACCATGAGCTTTTTGGCATTTCACATTACCCTGGGCCTCCTAAAGAGAACGTGCCCGTGCCGTTGTACAGACAATCAGTAATCACTCTGGCATATCCAGTCAAGCTGCTAATGCCGCCGCGTTGAGCGATGATGACTGCGATTATGGTGGTGCAGAATCCCGCATTACTGTGCCGTTTTGACGAGTTAATGGAGATATATGTCTGCTTAGTAAATTAAGGTGACAGTTAATTTGGCTACATAAATTTAAGGGGTGGTGATCCTAGGTAAAATAATCGACGTGTTGCTGTATTTCCTTCACTTAACTTAACGTGCAGTGATATTTTGTAAATATTTGGATTAATAGCATAGGATATAAGAGACAGAAATATTCACTTTCATCCTTTTCTACCTGTCATAAGCGTCCTATGACACAAGCATTACCACTAGTTACGAATAATGTGAAGTAGGCCTAGGTTATGCAGAAAAAGAACATGTTTCATTTTTTAGATGTTTATTTTAACAATCCACCAGAAAGATATGAAAACTGTGTTCGTTACAAACCATGTTTGTAATAGCTAACCCACTACAAAAAGGACACGAACAAAACCCTGAAAAAACAGGAGATCTTTGGATAGCAGATATGATGTTTCTTTTTTTTCTCTATAAAATTAGTGACGTAAGAGGTTCACAACAGACACGTAAATAAATAAACGATTTCTAGGAATCACATGTCAATAAAAATAATCTACTTTGAAATCAATTTTTGGTCGCAGCAGAGTTGGTGTCTCTTGGAACTCTATAGCCTTTTGAATGGTTTATTGCATTCCCTTCAAATTTTCTGTTTTTCTAAAGAAAAAAAAACAAGAATATACTGTAATAATCCTATTTCATACCTGCACAGAAATGTTTTCTTATATTAATGACATGATTCATTGTAGGCCACAGATTATCCAAGATATTTTACCATCTCATGAACACATACAGAATATCAACGGGTTTCACCCAGTGGGAGAAGTGCTTCTCGTTTTCATGGATATGATCAGAAATAAAATATTCACAATAACGAATTGCTCGTCTCACAACAATAAGCCTACAATTGACAAAACATCACTGAAAAGTGCAATTGAAGAGCAACAACATCACTTCCGTTGTTCACACACCACAGTCTAATAAATAAATAAATAAATAAATAAACAAGTAAATAAATAATGATACATTAATAAATATAATCATTTGTAGGCTAGACGTAAATACCTGACAGGTCGAAAAGGACACGTTTCTAACAAACATAAATTATTTATCAACATAAAAAGGCTAATCCATACATCATAAATAAATCAAAACCACGGTTAAGGTCATTATTTCATAATAGGTGGCACTTAGAACGTTGTTTATTTTTTCTCTCTCTTTTTCTCACATGTTCCCCTTTTTCATTTTTAATGGGCATTTCATTGTCCTGCTTAAGGATGAAGACAAGGGGGTCTTGGGTTCCTGGCTCTTCCCAATGTTCTCTGAGGCAGTGCCGGCACAGGGAGACGCGTAAGCCCCGTGGGACTTGGGAATGAACCGTATTGTCTTGGAAACCCACACGCATTTGTCTCCAGGCACAAGACTCGCTTGTTATTGCGCTGCGCTCATTCACGGGGCCCCGATGCCCTGGGGCTCGCTGCCCGGCTACAGGTCTCGCAACCCTCCCACACCTTCCCATGCGAGCGGCATCAGCCCGGCATCTGGACACGTTGGTAATAGTGATAGAGTTTGTTTTGTTTTTTTCCCCCCTTGACATCCCAAAATGGAAAATGCATTGTTTCTATCCACGCGCACGCGCGCATGTGAGTGTGTGTGAGAGTGTATGTCTGTGTGTGTGTGTTGTTGTTGTTTTCATATCAAATGTTTTCGTCTTTGAATGTCTCTGATTATCTCTTGCCTTTTACACGTCCAGCACGTGGTTCAAGTAAGAGATGTAGCAGATTGCCAACCGCAGGATTTCGATCTTGGAGAGCTTCTTGTCGGGAGGAAGCGTGGGCAGAAGTTTCCTCAGCTCGGCGAAGGCCACGTTAAACGCCTCCACCCGAATCCGCTCTCTCGTGGCGTGCGCGGACCGGTACTTGGCTGTGGCACGTCGCCGCCGTCTCTTCTCCTCACGCGTCAGGGGCGGATCAGGCAAACGGGACTTGCTGTCTCCTCCAGGCTGAGCAGGCACACATTCGACTTTGATCACATTTAGGACGGTCTCCGGATCGGACTGTCCCCACCCAAGATCCGAGTCGGTTTGGTCTGGACTCAGCATCATCTTGAGCGTGGATGTGGGGCTGGAGCCGAATAGATTGATGCTGTACACCTGCGCCCTGTGAGAAAATACGAAAGGGTGAGAGGATTGTTCACATACACTTGGGGCATGGCAAGAAACAACATGTTTCGCCCGAGGCAAACTCTCTCTCTCTCTCTCTCTCTCTCTCTCTCTCTCTCTCTCTCTCTCTCTCTCTCTCTCTGTCACTCACTCACTCAGTCTGTCTTTGCTTTAGACAAACCAAATTCAAAATTACACTTTCTCCACATCCATGAGAGTGCTACAAACAACGTGTAATACAAAGTATACATTTTGCAGTTAGTTATGGTTTGCCCTGTCTAATTGACGTTTCCACTTATGGCTAAACAGGTTCATCAATATTTTATTGTAAACGCAATTATGTCAACCCCCCTAAATAAAGACACATGTTCATGTGTTGCATTTGCGATTCAAAAAGTATGTGGAAAATCACATTTAAATGTGCATTCGCCCTATGGCTGCATTTAAAGTATGTAAAGGTGTAGGTTCAACGAAAAATATCGCCTACTTGGTGTAATCTATATTTTGTAGTGTTTTATTTGGCACTTTGTCATATAGGCAGTGAGCTGACAACGAAAACTGCCAAAATGTAAGCGACTTAATGAAGTCACTTGAATATATTTGTGCGGAGATGGAAGTGCAGATTCACAGCCGACCATCTGTCGTGCGAGACCAAGCCTTATGAGTGGGGGGAAACAAGCACGCTCCATATGACAGGCAAACGTGTGAACATCAATCTGTCGCGAGGAGATTATCAACACGGGCGACATCCCCTCTGGATTGCGATTTAAACTGTATTCAGAATCCTACAGAGTCTGATTTTTAGACAAAAAAAAAAAAACACCGAAAAAGACAATCCCCCTAATTAAATGACAAATAAACGAATATTACTGTTTTGCATCAGTAGGCTATATTTATGGCACTAACAAGCAAGTATCAAGGTATAACTTTAAAATGAAGGACTTTGAGAAGAGGCTCAGGTACAAGTATAGGACTTACCGTTTGAGATGCTAAACTTGGTCCGACTGTCTCCGTGGACTTACACTCACTTGAACTCTCCAGATGAACAAACTGGTTTGCACTCCTGTTCGTTGACGTCCTTATATATTTCGGTCCAGTATGTGTATATTCAGTCCAGTCTTCCACGGCTCATACTCTTTGTTTTATACCCAATAATATCCCAACAGGTCTAAACTTAGCAGCGTTTCTCAGTCTCAAGAGCAACTAAAAGCGTTCTTCTACTTACGGTGCTGGTGTTTGCTTATTTTCACGTCTTGAATATTCATGATTTTCTGCGCTGACATTTACTCAAGCACTGTCCTTAAATCCTCAGATTACACATCCGTGGATAAACGGCGACAGAACTGCGCCTCTGATGAGGTAGATAAGGATCTCGTAGCAATGACGCCTCTTGACCCTCACCCCGGGAACAATGGACACGGTCTCGTGGATAGGCCCGCCTGAAGAGAGGGGAAAGTGCAGTGATTCCTCGCGTGCCCCGACGGATTACGAAAACATCTCTCCGATAGACTGAGCTGAGTCAGACGGCACGCGCTGAGACCATTCTGCGAAAGACGGAACGTTATTGAGCTGTGTGTGCGTGTATGTGTCGCCACGCGCGCTTCTCTTGCGGTTTCACGCGCCCACCTCTTGTCTCCGTGCGCCCACTCTGATGCTTTGGATGATAAGACTTCAACAAGGTCCCTAATAAAGGGTTCCCGGCGTGACGGAAGGCACGACTTGTATTGTCTGCCTTTTCTTTCAACCCTGCCCACCTCTCCTGTCCTCCCCTCCCCTCCCCTCTCCTCCCCTCCCTCCCTCACTTTCTCCCTCCCTCCCTCCATCCTACTATCCATCTCTTTCCCTGCCCCTGTGTTTATCCGCACCAATCATGTGAGCCGATCCGCATCGGAGTGACGGACACGGACCCCGGAGGAGCGCTCTGCTTTTCCAAGCCTGTTTTGGGGAGGGGGATTGAACTTTAATGAGGATCTGTAACCGCTTCGGCCCAGCTGTGAAAACGCCATCGGAAAAACTAGAATGAAATATAATAATAATAATAATAATAATAATAATAATAATAATAATAATAATAATAATACATTATTAATATTATTTGCCTATTGTTGCTGTTGCTGTTGTTGTTTTTGTTGGTGGTGGTGGTGATGGTGGTGTCACTGCCACAGTTAGTCTGAGACAACATTAGGCCTACTGACTGGACGAAAGTCCTTTGCCGTATTCAATGCAAATAATAAAAACAGAAATGTTATAATCAGATATTTGAATATGCCAAGTATCCAGAGTACAATACATTACGAGCACCTAAATTACATACACCTAAACTCCATTGCTGCAATGTGTGTGTGTGTGTGTGTGTGTATGTGTGTGTGTGTGTGTGTGTGTGTGTGTGTGTGTGTGTGTGTGTGTGTTTGTGTCATTATCCACTTGCACACATGGAGAATATTCCTTATACTCAAAGTGTGTGCACGATCAACGCTGTGCCACTGCCTCAGACTGATGGAGACATTGCCATTCCAACCTCTGCCAGTGACATACGCACATTGAGCTGTGATTGATTTATTGATTTATTTAACATCTTTGACTTATCTTTGACACGTGCAGCATCGCACAAGTCATCTCCAGCAAGCCTGGGAGGGGAAAGGGTCACGTCGAAACAGGTGTGAAATTAACTGAGATCGTGTGTGACTGACAGAGAACAGAGTTTATGCGGTGCTCAGAATTAGAGCCTCTTTTTGAAAACCTTGTTGAACAGCTATCATCGTTGAAAGTTGACAGAGATCTTTTTTAAAACACACTCTCTCAGTCGGAGGATGTTGGTGGTTGTACAACAACAACATTTTACTGTAACAACCGTCCCTATGAACCGAAACACACATGCATAACAAATGAAAGGCTTATCTCTCAAGCTCTCAGATCCTTGGGCAGAAATAACTGGATGGTATCTAGCAGTTTTACTGTTATAGGACAGATAGGGTTGTGGTCAGTTCTGTTTCGGCCTCGCCTGTGGTTGTAAATTTGATCAACTGCCCCTTGTTGTGAA